>NC_090733.1:160239910-160244910 GCF_036898095.1 Palaemon carinicauda | reverse complement strand
ACTTCTAATGCAAGTATTGGAATTTAATTATTTTTCATTGTTGTGTATATATATATGTGTGTGTATATATATATATATATATATATATATATATATGTATATGTATACTGTGTATATATATATATATATATATATATATATATATATATATATAATATATATATATATATATATATATATATATATATATATATATATATACTTGCAAAGCTGGTCTAGTGTAGAGTAATTACAATAGTTTATTCCTGATTTTGTTTATATTTCATTTGTGCATTGAATAGATGAATAGCCAGCCCGTAAAATGAGTTCCTCTCGTATAGATTTAAGTATATTATGTAAATAACATACAATCTTCGTCGTTAATGTCATTGTATTCTTTATTCAAGTCAGTAAATTTGAAATTACGATATTTTTAAGAATTAACTTTTTTATTTCATGTAATTTTGTTACGAAGTCTTGCATAACTGTTTGAGAGTGTTATGTGATGATACAAGGTAAGAACAAGGGCTAATATAATGTTCTTTTATATTTTTATGAGGTATTGCGTCATGTTTGTGAGGAAATACGAAATTGTTTTGGGTGCTATGTGCTTTGGAAGTTTCTGGAGGGGCCTGGGTTTTATCTTTTTTTTCTTTCGAGGACAATGGGAGGGTGGAGCTAGTTGACTGAGAGTGTTCATATCCCTGTTGCATGAATACTCATTCGAGAGAGTAATACTTGATAACTCTGACGCCTGACGCCACACTTTCAAAACTATTTGGAATATTGTGGAAGTAGCTAAGTTTCATATATATAGCAACCCCATGGTTGCATAGACAGAGATTTCCAGCCTGAAGATCGCCATCTCCCCTCTCTCTCACTCTCGCACGAAGCTCAGTGTATTGCTTTAAAAGTGTTCAGTGAAAAATCAAAGTTTTGGTGTGACAAGTATTTGTAATCATAGTGACAACTTATAAAAATTCTCTTAGAGTTTTTGTAAATGGCCCTATAGAAAGGTTAGGCATTTGTATTGTGATCTGGTTATCTATTTTCATCAAGTGTCAAACTTAAATATTGTATTCAGATTTAATTTCAAATGAAACAAGTGTTTGTATAATTTTCATAAGTATTTCTTTTGTCATAGTCCAAGGTTTATTCAGATTTAACATTGAAAGTCAAGTGATTATATAATTTTCAGATCGTAACAATTTTGTTTTAATTTAAGTTTTGTTCAGACTTAATATTTAATGTAAAAGCAAATAGGTGACTTTGTATAGCATGTTAGTCGTAATATAAATCATATATGTTTGGTTCCCAGAC
Organism: Palaemon carinicauda; assembly: GCF_036898095.1. Classification (NCBI taxonomy): domain Eukaryota; kingdom Metazoa; phylum Arthropoda; class Malacostraca; order Decapoda; family Palaemonidae; genus Palaemon; species Palaemon carinicauda. Next base: position 160,243,611 of record NC_090733.1, on the reverse strand, counting down.
ACGAGCCATAGTATAATAAATTTTTGGTGCCCAGACCAGGGAGCTATCATTATGAAATATATATATATATATATATATATATATATATATATATATATATATGTATATATGTATATATATACATATATGTAAATATATATGTATATATATATATATATATATATATATATATATACACATATGTATGTATATATATGTATATATATACATATATGTAAATATATATGTATATGTATATATATATGTATATATATATATATATATATATATATATATATATATATATATATATATATATATATATATAATTATTGTTTTTAGTGTTTCCAAACCTAAATATATAAAATTAGAAAACACTTATTGATTTTCAAAACATACAAAGAAGAAAAGAAATTATTAGTGCAATTTTAACCATAATGTTTACAGTTTTATCTTTGAGAACTATAGTAGTTCGTGAAACAATGGATGCTATGTCGAGTAAAGAGTGGTATCTTTTAATTTGGCAAAATATTCCTGAGATATCATTTTAAAAAAATAAATAAAGGAAAAAGGGATCGAAAACAAACGCAAGAAATTCTGTAAATTATAAACTTACAAGTTAATTTTGTGCGCTTACGAAAAAATTGCTAGGTAACACTTATATGATGTTTTTAGGTTTGGTAAGTGTGGGGAAATAATTTTGAGTGCAAGTAGTGTGGCTTATGTTTCGACTAGTTTTTATACCCAGGATCCACTCAGAGTGGATCCTGCGAATACCTTCCTCTTCATAAATTTAATTTGGAACATCCTACTTTCAGTAGGTGCTATCTTTTCATTTTTAAATAAGTATTTTTGGGAAAGGGTTTCTCATGTGCCTACGTTTGCATCAGGCTGTTAATGGTGGTTACTCATCTAACAACTGGCCATGCCAGATGCAACGTTATCTTCATGGCAAATACATTGTATGAACATTCATTTGTTTTGGTGTTTTGTTTGTGAACGCTGTGTGTTTAGATCGTTGAAAGGCTCAGGATGACTTTGGGAGAGATTATGGCTCTAATGTCCTTTTAAGTAATAAGTTTTAATCATCTTTTACTTATAATGAATGGACAGCGAACCTAATTATTCTTTATCTGCATAAAATTATCATAGATTTGAAATAACTGGATCTGATAATCATTATGCACAGTTGTCACCAAGTTGATTTTCACAATCCCAGAAGAATATATATATATATATATATATATATATATATATATATATATATATATATATATATATATATATATATATATATGTATGTATGTATTTATGTATGTATATTTATATAAATTAAATAAGTACCAGTTATATATTAAACTAATATGCACATATTTCCTTGCTTTATCGCTAAGTTTAATGGAAGTCATGATACATTTTTATTTCTTAAGAAAATTAAGATTTTATGCATCGCTTCTAAATTTGTTCTTGTGACGTAAATGTCTTGATGAGAGTAAAGTGTTTCATAATATAGCTTTTAGGTCTTGAGGTTATCTTAAAATTATGCCTAGACTGGAGTATATAAGTTTTTGACTAGTATGGTAATGCTAGGGTCATGCAAGACTGTACAAAGTATACTGAAAATCTGGTTGATAATCCCCTAGAGTTTGTAGTTATGAGAGAGAGAGAGAGAGAGAGAGAGAGAGAGAGAGAGAGAGAGAGAGAGAGAGAGAGAGAGAGAGAGAGAGAGAGAGATCATTTAAAAACAAGGCAATATCGCTGTTGGCAATATTGAAGTTTTTCACGTGAAGAAAACTGTATATTATGTGAATGGAAATAGAGATATTTAATGGGACGATTTTGAGCTAAACCATTTAAATGCTCTTAATTTTGCCAAAGAACCAAGTCAAATTTTTTAAGACATATTTTTCTATTATTGAGAAATTTATTTGATAAAGTTTTTTTATATTGAATCTAAATTTATTTTTAGATGATACGGATTAGAAGAGAAGGTCAGGTAGACATGTGAGATTTAAGATTTAAATCGTGAAGGATAGCAAGTATGACAGAAGATAAGAAATGAGAGGCAGTATTTACGATTCCATAATTGTTCCGGGAAACGGGATATATGATTTCAGCTAAAGCCTTGCCCAAGGGAATGTGCTATCGAAGGTAACGTACTTTTTATAGCTTGAGTCGTGATAGACTAGAGATACTATTGAAAATGAATTCTTGGGACTGCGTGTGCGATTAAATCTTAAAGTTATTGGTGATTAGCTTGAATTATATGCTCATTTTTAAAACTGAAATAGTTTGCCCACGATTATCAAAAGCGTAAACAGCCAACAACAGCCTTCCAATGTCTTGGATTAGGGTTCTTTTGCTTGAGGGTACACTTGGGCATGCTTTTCTATCTTATTTCTCTTCCTCTTGTTTGCTTTGAAGTTTTTATAGTTTATATATAAAAGATCTAATTAAATATTGTTTTTGTTCTTAATATTTTATTTTGGTTATTTATTACTTCTCTTGTAGCTTATCTATTTCCTTATTTCTTTTCCTCACTGGGCTACTTGTCCCTGTTGGAGCCCTTTTGATTATAGCCTCTTGCTTTTCCAATTAGGGTTGTAACTAGGCTTTTAATAATAACAAATGATAAAATATGCGCCTAAGGGTATATAAGGAAGTAATAGTGATAATAATTACAATAAACAATTATTATTATTATTATTATTATTATTATTATTATTATTATTATTATTATTATTATTATTATTATTATTATTATTATTGCATAAGTACCAAGCACAGGCCTTGGTATATTTTTGGTTAATTTCGTAATCGTCATTATCAACTGAAATCGAAATTTTCGGTCCATTTTATGAATATGCATTATCACATATCTTACTCAAGGCCTGATAAGAAATTTTAACCGAAATGTATAAAGAAAAGAAGACAAGGAGCAAATAGAGTACTTTACTGATTAGGCCAGTGCAAATATTGATTTCTTTCATTCCCAAAATAGAAACAGAGGTTTATTTATAAATTGTACCAGGAAGAAGTTCAGAAATAATGGCAAATTTTGATAATTACGTAAGGCAATTTTCGCTATTCACGCACGCAACACGTTGGTGTCATGCTGCAATTATTTGCCGGTGATGAAAATAATTGTTTGTAATATTTCAGCTTTGAATTAAGCATAGTGATTTAATGAGTAAGCAGTTATGACACAAATCCTTATGTGGTTCTTGTAGATATATGCTTTAATTTTTATATCAGTTACTATTTGGTGGCGGAAGGGCAATAGTGAAATTGGTTGATGCTAAATATTTCACAAATTATGAGAGAGAGAGAGAGAGAGAGAGAGAGAGAGAGAGAGAGAGAGAGAGAGAGAGAGAGAGAGAGGCCACTGTGACAAATCTTAGTTTTATATCATGTTAAATTAACTGTTCTGTTATCTGAAGGCTAATAAATGAATTTAGTATCATGGTCACAAATTTATAAAAAGAATAGCAGAACAAAGCAACAAATTCATGAGCCAGAGAAAGAACTAGAACACATAATACCGACACTTGCACCGAAGCCCCTTGTGCTTTGTTTACATTGCTATCGTTTTAGAAACAAAGCTCACCTGATTTGCCTTTTCGGGGAGCTTGGTCTTGGTACACAAGGACCGGTTGGCTGATAGCCGAAGTTACCGGATTCGTGCGTGCCAAGTCCTCGGTTTATCCTATCACAATTTGATT
>NC_090733.1:160212410-160234910 GCF_036898095.1 Palaemon carinicauda | reverse complement strand
TCTACCCTTACCAACAGGTAAGTCCCCACAGAACAATTACAGTGCAGTAGTCAACCCCATGGGTGAAGAATTGTTTGATATTCTCAGTGTTGTCAAGTGTATGAGGACAGAGGAGAATCTGTAAAGATTAGGCCAGACTATTCGGTGTATGTGTAGGCAAAAGGGAAAATGAACCGTAACCAGGATCCAATGTAGTACTGCCTGGCTGTCAAAGGACCCCATAACTATCTAGCGGTAGTATCTCAACGGGCGGTTGGTGCCCTGGCCAACCCACTACCGCCTTCTCTTTTTCCCTTTACATGTTTTATTCTTAGCTGGGTTAAACACGCACATACACACTAGATGCAATTGGACTCTCTGAAACCGCATTGAACCACGTCGGGAATTGGACGTTTCCAGAAAAGCTAGGATTCTCTGGAGGTGTTCCAAGTTAAAAACGCACCAGAAGTCTCCTCCACCCTTCAAGTAACAGTCATTCAGCTTCAATTAACAACATGTCTTTCACTCAAATGACAAATGAAGGAAAAGGAATCAGAACAAAAAAAGATCTTTCGTAATTAAGTCCAATTTATATAACCAATCATACATGTCTATTTGCTCCGGGTCCCGTCTCTGGGAGTGCTTTTAAAGAGGAGCAGGTGGTTTGGTGTAAGACAAGAAACGGTAATGACTTTGTCTTTGAGAATGCCCACAGACAGACGGCAACTGAAGAATAACACACTCCATTAGGAATCATAATTTATCAGTGAAAAAAGGTCATAAAAGATCCTAATGGAGCAGTATTGCAAGAAAAGGGCTAGTAATTGGATGCGATGTAGCACTTGGTGAGAGAGAGAGAGAGAGAGAGAGAGAGAGAGAGAGAGAGAGAGAGAGAGAGAGAGACTCAACTGATGGAGACCATGGGTACTGGTTGGCAGTGGAGCGAGGGCGCTGTTATCAGCACCTAACAAGGGTGCAGGACATGTGAACTGTGTCACTGATAATAGACAGCGTAATGCCTTGCTGCCAACCTCCGCCACCTGCAAATGGGAAGCACAGAAAGAGAGAGAGAGAGAGAGAGAGAGAGAGAGAGAGAGAGAGAGAGAGAGAGAGAGAGAGCTGATAATCGTATCTTTAGGAGGGAGGGAGGTATTACTAAAAGTGAAAACCGAGATACATTACGGGGATAATACCCAAATAAAAACATCTGAACTAGTGAGTTATGGTTTCTGTCATAGGGAACTCTGCATTTGTTGCTTGTTCTGAAAGATAAATAAATCTACGTAAGGGAAATGCAAAAAAAATATTAATTTCTTCTCTTTTTGAAGGAATAAGAATGACGGAACTGTGTTCTATTTCAGTCAAGTGTTCCATACGGGGAGGGACACATTCTGTCTATTCCATAAGCATTGCATCATAGCTATCATCAAGTTTCCTTTAAGTAAGCAAGGTTTCAGCTCTGTCTAAAAGCTATTTTTTACGTATTTTATTTTACAATTACTGTTTCCGATCTTGACTTCATGACATATTATTTAGAGTACCTTCATCTCACCAAAATTCGTTTTACACATGTTGGATTTCATTATCTTCCAAGTATTATGTTGTATTAATTATGATAACAGTGATTGTAATAATATTGAATAGGATAATGATGATGATAATGATAATAATAAATATTTGAAAATTATTTGAATCACATTTCGTTTCTCTCTAATGTTTTCGTGGAAGCTTCAACATGTCCTTGACAAATGTTATTTCCCCTAGATTGAAATTCTCGATTTTTTTTTTTTGATTACTTCGACCTATGAAAGATTTTGTTTTTAACTTAAGTGTCAGTTCACAAGGTGGCATAGACATTAGCACCAAGAAAGACACTTCAAATCGCCAGTATTTAGTTCTACAGCTATACGTAGGTTTGGAATGAAAGAAGTACAGTTGGACACAGGAAGTCCTGACACACCTTGCTCTGAGGATGTGCTCCCTGTCACGCCCTTAATGACAAATCTTGCCTACACTATCTGTTTGGGGTCTTGCTGTGCAGTAACGATGGGACAGGGATGAACTTCATCAGAGCGAGGTATGTCAGGAATTCCTGTGTCCAGCTGTACATTATTTCCTGCCACATTGTTTACCGTTTATGTTAATGAAATTTTGAAATAATCCTCAAATTAAACTTCCGACGCGGTCAATGGACTGTAGGCGATGATTGAATGTTTTATGAAGGTCAGACAACAGATGGATTTGTAAGACATGATTGCCAAGGCTCTGCCCTAAGGTAAAACGCAAATAACCACCGTCCCGTAGGAGGCAGTGTCATTAGTGCACCTCATGTGGTGTACTGACGGCAACTTTCATCAGCCCTTATCTGCAATTGTTTTACATCCTTATACATTAGCCTACCTCTCTTCCAGCTTCATTTCCTCTTTCTTGCTGTGCACCCTCTTTTTGCGTTTTCCTTATTGAACAACTGCAAGTTTTTCCTCCGGTTCCACTTCACAACTGAATGGCCTCAGGGGCCCCAACTCCGGGCTATACAACCAAAATTTATCAGTACAATCCAATCTATCCAAATAACCACAATTATAATACTTTAAGCCTAACGCCTAAAGAGTATTTAGTTATTTTCAATTTCCATAAGAAGTGAGAATTGTAAATCCTTGAACATTTCCTGCGAGATTTCAAGACTTAAGTGACAAAAGGATGAAAAGGGGGAATACTTCGGGATCAAAATCAATTCACGCTCGACTGGTCGAACAACGGACGCTCTGAGACTCGATATAGATCAAGCTAGTCACTCAAGACAAATTATGGTCTGACTACTTCAGGGCAAAATGAGAGGAGCTTTTGATTACGCTCTCAAAATTCAATGTGTATTTTCCTATTCGCATGTGTGTGTAAATGTGTTTATGTTTATGTTTGTGTGTGTATAAACGAGCAACAATAGTCAATGTAATGGTATAGGAAAATACGCACTGAATTATGAGAGCGTGATCAAAAGCTCCTCTCATTTGGCCCGGAAATCAGAATATAATTTGCCTTGACTGACTAGCTTGATCTATATCGAGTCTCAGAGTGTCCAAGGTTCGACCAGTCGAGTGTGAATTGATTTTGATCCCGAAGTATTCCCCCTTTTCAACCTTTTGTCATTACAGTCTTGAAATATATATATATATATATATATATATATATATATATATATGTATGTATGTATGTATATATATGTATATATGCACACACACACACACACACACATATATATATATATATATATATATATATTATATATATATATATATATATATATTCCTACAAAGCTGGTCTTCATGAAAGTAGAATATTTTATTCACGTATTTTAGTTGTGTATTTGAGAGATATATAGCCAGCTCGTAAGGCGAGATCCACTCACGTAGGATTAAGTAATGTATGTAAATTACATAAGACTTTTGTCATTCATTTAGTTATATTTTCAATCAGTTCCATAAATGTAAATTTATGTTATTTTAAAGAAATAAATTTTCATTTCACGTAGTTTTGTTACGAAGTCATATGTAATCATGTTAAAAGGTATGCTGTATGACACACATGCAAGGGATTGCATCATGTTTCCGTGTGGTTAGAAGAGTCATGAAGGTTCTAGACTAAAAGTTAAAATTTTCTTTTAATGTTACAAGAGGAGGTGGGCGGAGTTACATGAGAGAATTGCCTCGCAAGAGACAATAGTACCTGACTTCCATTATGCCAAGTTGGCAACCCCATGCTACGAGAATGATTTACTAGAAATTTCTAGAGTGAATAAAGTTATATATAAGGTCTTAGCAACGGAAAGGAGACAAGGAAATCCAGTCTGACTCTCAGAAAGAGCCAACGTCCACCAGTCCTCTCTCGCCAGCATCTATCAAGTCACTACATAATTTCTCTCAAACGTGAATAGAGATTTCTCTCCAACGTATACTGTGTATATTGCGCAAAGGAGACAAAGAGATCCAATCTGACCCTCAGAAAGAGCCAACGTCCACCAGTCCTCTCTCTCCAGCATCTATCAAGTCACTCAAACGTGAATATTGATATCTCTTCACCGTACACCGTGTATAGTGTTGTTCAAACATTGGTGATATTACTGTGCGATAATTTAAAAGTGAAGTGTGTTAATGCAAGTACATTTCATATTATAATTTTTTTGTGACTGGTCCTGTGTAATTTGGTTATGAAGTGAAGTGTATTTATTTTGCTTAACCGTTCGGTAATCTTGCGATTCAAAGGACGTAAGAGTAACAGTTAAGTATATGTAAGTGCAAATTTGATTTTTTTTAGTGTTAAAGTGTCACCTTTTTCATTAATTGTCAAAATTAAATATTCCTATAAATCAATTTCTTGTAAAACAAGTGATTGTATAATCTTTTTTAAGTGTCTTTCTTTATGTCTTAGTCTAAGTTTAGTTCCGATTTAGCATTTCGAATGATTTAATTTTTATGTTAATTTTGAATTGTTCATTTTTTCTAGAATTTATTTATTTCTGTAAAGTGTGTATTATTTCGATCACCAATACTTTTCTCAGTGCTTTGCTCGTATCCCCTGTCTAAGAACCAAAGTTAAGAGGTTTATTTAAAGTTCTCGTTAAAAGTAAAGTAATCACCCAGTTTTGTTGTAAGGGTAAAGAGACCTTTCAGATATTCATTGTTCATATACTGTATATTATCGTCTAGGAGTTGCGCATTACTCTTGTGCATCAGATTATTTAATATAAAGCAGGTGAGTTTGAGAGTTCGGGAATTTACGTAATTCGCTAGTCGTAATTTATATATATATATATATATATATATATATATATATATATATATATATATATATATATATGTGTGTGTGTATATATATATATATATATATATATATATATATACATATATATACATATATCAGAAAAGACCAAAAAAACTCTGATAAAGAAAAGATTGGAAATGAGGGTAAAATCCAATAGATTTAGCAAAATTATCCAAAATTATAAACAAATTAAAAACCAGAATAGATGTAAATATAATCAGACCAAAATTGAGGAAACACTAAAGAAAAGAACCATCAAATTGATGAAGAGAAGACTTGGAACAGGGCGCCAACAAATGTTTGCTTTAAAGTATGAAAATAGAAATAGCATTAACTAAAGAGACTGAGTGATAGAAATTGCAGAGGATTTCCATTCAATAGTGATATTAGAAATGACTATGCAAATAGAAATAGTGAGACACCTGAGCCAGTACCAAACATAACAGTAGAAGAAGTGAAGAAAGCATTAAAAGGTATGAAGAGGCAAAGCAGCAGCAGGAGATGACTTAGCAATTGATTTATTAAAAGATGAAGGAAATATCACTCACCATTTTTTTCTGGTGGTAACCCTAGGAACTACGTAACAAGTGTCAAAATGAGGGGGACAAGGCAGCCTCAACTTGGTGCCGGTCCCAAGCCCGGGTAAATGGGTCGGGTTGGCGGCAGGTAAGGCATCCGGCCATGAAAAATTAGCCAAATCAACTATGGTCAGTGAGTATAATCAGAATCAAACAGCATGGCACGTTTGATGTAAATTTGTAGACTGGAAGAGACAAAGGTCTTAATTCAGTTGCTTTGCCCTGATGAAAAAATACTTAATGAAATAAATGCACCAAAAAAAGTGATCATAGTATAAAGGTCGAGGTAAAATGCAAAGGGCATACATAGAAAATATGATAATAAAATACATTTCTTTTCTGAATTCTGGTACAAAAGGGAATGTTAGAATTTTATTAATTTTATCATAATCTTAATTGATAAATTGCACTTAGTAAGAAGAAAATGCATATATATATATGTATATATATGTATATATATGTATATATATATATATATATATATATATATATATATATATATATATATACACACACACACACACACACACACACACATATATATATATATATATATATATATATATATATATATATATATATATATATATGGAAACTGAAATATCCATATTTGTAATAATAAATCTTTCCGCTATATGTAGAAAAACAATTTAAACAGTTTAAGAAGGAAAATAAAGATTTCATCTACATGTAGAAATACAACTTAACAGTTTAAGAAGAAAAATAACGATTTCTTCTATATGTAGAAATACAATTTAATAGTTTGAGAATGAAAATAAAGATTTCATCTACATGTAGAAATACAACTTAACAGTTTAAGAAGGAAAATAAAGAGTTCTTCTATATGTAGAAAAACAATTTAAACAGTTTAAGAAGGAAAATAAAGATTTCATCTAGCCTAAATGTAGAAATACAATTTAACAGTTTCAGAAGGAAAATAAAGATTTCATCTACATGTAGAAATACAACTTAACAGTTTAAGAAGGAAAATAACGATTTCTTCTATATGTAGAAATACAATTTAATAGTTTAAGAAGGAAAATAACGATCTCTTCTATATGTAGAAATACAATTTAACAGTTTGAGAATGAAAATAAAGATTTCATCTACATGTAGAAATACAACTTAACAGTTTAAGAAGGAAAATAAAGAGTTCTTCTATATGTAGAAATGCAATTTAACAGTTTCAGAAGGAAAATAAAGATTTCATCTACATGTATAAATACAACTTAACAATTTAAGAAGGAAAATAAAGAGTTCTTCTATATATAGAAATACAATTTAACAGTTTAAGAAGAAAAATAAAAATTTCTTCCAAATGTAGAAATTCAATTTAACAGTTTGAAATGAAAAAAAAAAATTCTTCTATATGTAGAAATAAAATTTAACTTTAAGAAGTAAAATAAATGCGTAGAAATACAATTTAACTGTTCAAGAAGTAAAATAAAGATTTCTTCTGTGTAGAAATACAGTTTAACAATAACTATTCATATCATAGTTTCAAATGTCAGATACTCAATAGAAGTAGAATAGACCTCTACATTTAATTAAAAAAAAAAAAAAGAGAGAAAACCAATGCTTACATAAGAGTCACTCTACTCAATGAAAACCACTTGGTACATGCATACTATCTACGACGGTTAATACGAACAGCTTAATACTCTCGCTGAATTTCGTTATCAGGAGATGTCCGTTCTTGCAGCAGTGGACAGTAGGAAGAACGGCCAGACATCTCAATCCTGCAAAGGAGTCGAAGGATTCTGCCCAAGAGACGATGTTATCTGCGCGGCTGAAGGCTCTCCCTCTGTACCACACTGTCTTGTTAGTGTAAATAGTTTTTTTTTTTTTTTTTTATGATATTCAATTATTATCTGTTAGAGGAAGTAAGATTTTAGTTAGAATTTTCAACATGCTTTTGTTCCTTCACGTGAGTATTCATTATAAAAAAATCCAACCGATAAAAATTCTCATTGGATAACTTTTCAATATTATCAAAAATCTTATAGTGCCGAATTGTGAAGAGGTCTTTATTGATATATTGAGTCTATATCACTGTACTGCTAATTTTCATGAACATCTCTAGTAAGAAACGAAACTGAAATATCGCTGTAGTAACATATATAACCGAGTTACTTAAAGTACACAATTTCATAAAGGAAAATGAGACACCAAGAACTGCTAATCTGATTAAACAAATGTCCTTGCAAAACCATCATAATAATGTTCAACAGCTATAGGATCCTAAAAACACTTTCACCTCTCCGTTATGTACCATAATCCTATCAACTGCACTAAGACGCTCGCAAACTGTCATAAATTCATTAAGATTCTACGATAACATTATCATCGTGTTCTAAATGAGGAGAGCAGGCAGCAAATAAGAGAGCTTTCTCTCTTTATTTCTCTCTCAATTGTAATCTGAGATAACGTATGTTTGAATTACACTCGTGAAGCTGATGGCGATAGCATTAAAGAAGGGTGACGAAGTCTCCCCTGCTGGGTGCCACAAAGAGCTCAGTGGGGCATCTTGTTGCCTACCGCTACTCCCTGCTGGATACCTGCTTACCTACTCTTCACTTCCCAGTCCCACCCACTCCTCCTCCTCCTCCCCCATCTCTCCTTCTCCTCCCGTTCCATTGTTGGTGATGTCTACACAGCCTAAAGTCAGCTTCTGCGTCCCTCCCTGATAACCGTGAAATATTAACAAAATTTGCTTACATCACGGCCCAGCAAATTTTCGTCGTGTTGTTGTTGTAGTTCTCGTCCATTGCATACGCGATGAAGCTGCTACCATTTTTGGCTGCTTGGCCGATTGGAGGAGAGTTAGAAGGGAGATCCCTCTTTCTCTCCCTCTCTTTAGTTCTCCAAAACACTGCTGGTCATCTTGTCGAACACCCGCAACTATTACTGGATCACTCCATCACCCAACGCCCTAACCGGTCATTATCTTTACAACCCTATTAACTCCCATCGTGGCTGATCATGTTTACAGTCCACCGTCATTATTGTACCACCCATTCTCTGACGTTTCCTCGTTTGGTGATGAATAGGTCGACGTTTTTTTTCTTGCATGATGGCAACTTCCCACAGACTATTCCCATTCGTTTTCTTTTTCATCTGCTTGCAGTATGAATGAAGATTCGAGCATCTATAGTTTGAGGGTATAGATTTTAGCACTCTTCAAGTAAGGGTTGTTGATGTCAGTCAAACTGGGTATAAATTATATTCTCTCTTCGTATACTGCAGAGGCCAATTGATAACTGATATTATCCCTCGGGTGTGCTATCACCCCTTTACATCCTGACCGTCTTCTACTTATCTTAATGGCTGGTAACCTGTGCTGGCACACTTGTGTTTTAATCTCGGCTTTCATTATCATCGACAGTTGATTATTGGCTGTCGACCACTGACCACAGCAACCTCCAACAGAGGAGCAACATGATTCTCATATCATTACCAATTTTGACAAAGTCCACGAACTTTCTCATTCCAATTCACAGTAGAAGCAATTATCCTTCAAGTAAAGTATATACATCTGTGTACATTTTTACTATTGAAGCCAATTAGGGTATTCTTAGCTTTCGATAACTACTGCTATCATCTTTAGAGTATATGTTAAACTTCACTACATGAGTACCTATTTTCTAGCATTACCAATTTTCCCTTATTACTTTTGGACCCCTCTTTATACTTTGAATTTTCGTGGTGTCTGATCGTAAGTTACATTGTGAATCGCTGTTGGTTGATTTGCGGGAATCAGGGGCTTGTGGAATTCCTGTTAGGATTTATTTATGAGCTTTCTCTCTCTCTCTCTCTCTCTCTCTCTCTCTCTCTCTCTCTCTCTCTCTCTCTCTCTCTCTCTCTCTCTCTCTTAAAATGTTTGGTAAATTAACCGATCAAAAGCTATAAGAGGGAACGTCACAGTGATTCTTAGTGGCTAAGTTGCAAATGATAAGGATGGATATTAAGAAAAGGTTTAATCCGGAGAGAGAGAGAGAGAGAGAGAGAGAGAGAGAGAGAGAGAGAGAGAGAGAGAGAGAGAGAGAGAGAGTTAAAATACATTGAAGTAACATTAAACGAAACCCAGTTGTACTTTGAAAAATTACAGCAAATTTTCCACTTCACTATCAGCAATAACTATCACAAAACGGACTGACTACAACAGAAGCTGACTGGACTCGAGATAAAAAAAAAATAAGACGAATTAGTTCCGTCACAGAGACAGCTATAAATAAGCATAACGTTAAAAAGACCAAATTCAGATTAAGCGAGATTTTAATCATTAATAGTCCTGGCAGAGAGCGGAGAGCTAGATAAGTCTCTCTCTCTCTCTCTCTCTCTCTCTCTCTCTGATCTCCTGAGACGATATTATATCTTGGTCGTAGGGTGTAGTCGCCTAAGGATGATCCCCTCTCCCCCCCCCCTCTCCTACCACAGACCAGCCGAGCCCTGGTATAGATCTGATGTTATCCAGACCACTGGAAGGAGACATGGATGGCTCGGGGATGGGACAGGAATAGGGTGAATAGGGAATGTCGGGAAGAGGGGAGGAGAGGTGGTCTTTTTGGGATGATTCGGGTATCATGGCTCTGTGCACCCCCACCCCCCTTATGACGGTGGTTCGACCCGCCATCTTGGAATGTGAATTTGTGACTCAATGGTCTGTGCGTCTCTCTTAGATAGGGGCTTCGGGTGGTAGTAGAAGTAATGATGGTAGTGATAGTAGTAGTAGTAGTAGTAGATAAAGAAGTTGAAAATATTGTTGAAACTGAAATACAACGAATAGAGGGACATACGTGGAATTTTATGATTTGGATTTGCAAAAATTCTGAGAGAGAGAGAGAGAGAGAGAGAGAGAGAGAGAGAGAGAGAGAGAGAGAGAGAGCTTCTTGCTATTGAAGTGTCATAATTATCACAATCGTTAAAACCTTTAGTTTTTTCCATCCCGAAATGTTAAGGTCAGTAGCATTTCATAGCGCTTCCCTCATTGTCACTGCAATTTTTTGTTCTCCTTGTTGTTAAGTAAAAATCCAAATTACTCTCTTGAAAAAAAATTGTCAATAAGGTAATGAGATAAACAAGAAAGGAGAAAATTAGGAAAATAAGGAATTCAGAAGCGAAGCTCAGCAGGCAGCCGCGACAAGAAGGCGATGGAAGGAATGAATTTATCTTTCTCCTCTCTTTCTCTCGCCTTCTCTTTCTTTCCACCTCCCTTAACTGATGATCAGATTGGAAACGTGCCCGCTGAGAGAGAGAGAGAGAGAGAGAGAGAGAGAGAGAGAGAGAGAGAGAGAGAGAGAGAGAGAGAGAGAGAGAGGTGACACACGGCCGATGGCCAGCTATCGCCCTTGAAATCGGAACTTTGGATGGTCTAACAAGGGCGTATGCCGAGTTCCTAAATACTCACTTTCAACTGCTACCACCCCAACCCCAACCCCCTTGGGAGGAGACTGGGAAAGAAGAAGAAGAAGAAGCGAAGCCAGTATCTCTTTCATACCATGTTATCTAAACTCAGATTATGCGCTGCAGAGGAATCTCGTCCGAAAGTACAAAATGAAGTAACAAAGCGGAATCCTACAGAAGACTCTCTCTCTCTCTCTCTCTCTCTCTCTCTCTCTCTCTCTCTCTCTCTCTCTCTCTCTCTCTCCTCCTCCTCCTTCTCCTCCTCCTCCTCCTCTATCGCCTGACCGAGCAGCCCCACTGATAAATTCCTCAAGATGGCTGATTCGGACTTTGACTGAGACAAAGCGATGGTGTCCCCTGTATATCTCTCTTCCTACATTCATGGATTTATGGAACGTCGACGGAACACTATCTTCACCTGACCTCGCCTCCCGGGGGGAAACATAATATTATATTTTACTTGTTTCTTTTAGTGGATGGCGCTGTTCACTCACAGATACGGAGTGAGAATTAAAACACAGCGAGTGAGGCGTTTACATGGCTCTGTAACAATTGTCTCTCGATTTTTTTTTTCGTCTTTTATAAAAAGAGTGGCGGGAGTTACGTCGTAAATTCGATTTTAAGACGCTAAGTGAAGGCCAGCTTGACTCCATATTGATTCTCTCGGGAGATTTGTTGGGGGAGTTATTGGAGTAAATATTCGCCATAGTTGTCTTTTTCTATTTCTAGGTCCTTCTCTTCAGTTTAGATTTTTTATTATACACATGCACTCACACACACGTGTATATATATATATATATATATATATATATATATATATATATATATATATATATATATGTATATATATCTATATGTATATATATATATATATATATATATATATATATATATATATATATGCATATATATATGTATATCTATCTATCTACCTATCTATCTATCTATTTAATTATCTATCTATCTATCTATATATATATATATATAATTATATATCATCTCCTCCTACGCCTATTGATGCAAAGGGCCTTTTATAAGTATATATATATATATATATATATATATATATATATATATATATATATATACATGTGTGTGTGTGTGTATGTGCGCGTGTGTTTGTATGTATTTGTTTGTATGCATGTATATAATTATGTAAATATTTCTCGCAAAGGAAGCGTACTACATTTAATATATGTGCCATATTTCGCAAGAAGGGTTCGTTTTTACTTCCTAATTTGGAAATAGTTACAACAATATCAGGATGTTATATAAAAGAAACGATAGATTCAAATTAATTGAAGATGGATATCGGGGAAATGACTCGATTTGAACATCTATTTTGTGTAATGAGAGAGAGAGAGAGAGAGAGAGAGAGAGAGAGAGAGAGAGAGAGAGAGAGAGAGAGCTTGTAAGTGTGCGTATATCTACAGTATATGAAGGGTTTAAGAATAGATTGTATCAGGGTTAAAAGAATGGATTGCATAAAGTTTAGCTTAATTCTGGTCATTGAGTGATCGTAACTGAAGTGTATGAATTTCCAATTATCTCCTAAAATATAAATCAAGATTTTCCAATGTTTGCAGTCTCTCTTTTTCATCTATAATATATTGCTTTCTATTCATATGTATTGTCTATTATGGATATAATATTGATTTCTTAAAAAAGGGATGAGGCCAAATGGTAAAACTTTGCACGATTATGTATCTTTATTCATCCTTTTTATTCTCTATTTTATAGTTTGTTTATTAGATCGCCTAACACTATGGATTATATTTACATGGATAAATATGGATGGTTTATATATTATCGCCCTGGATAAATTGAATAAAGGAGCAGGCAATTATATATATATATATATATATATATATATATATATATATATATATATATATATATATATATATATATATATATACACACACACATACACACACTTGTGTTTAATCTCCTTTGGAGGAGGTGGCCGCTGAAGGGCACAGATTTCCAAGTTCTTTATAAATCCCAAGGGTATATAGTTTCTGGCCTTGGTTTTTTTTATTGCTCAAATTAATGCTGGTTCTCAATTACATTTGAGTGTATTGGTGAATGATAGGCTTAGAATGATTCATTGTCTACAGAACGTGAGCTAAGGGTTGTACCACTCGACCATATCCTCATATTGACTGTCTCTACCTTCAGTAGGTGTGCAATGGCATGAAGTAGTCCCTCGGTTTACGAGTTACTCAGGATACGAGCAAATCGGGATAAGAGCATGGAAATAAAATCAGTTTACAAGCTTTGTATTGGTCTGCAAGTAAATATTTCCCTCTGTGCGTGCATTTTGTGGATAAGGACTAATGAGACTAGCACGAAATAAGTCATACTGGCCATACGCCACACACGTAGTGATCACGTCGCGTTCATTTGAATATTATTATTATTATTATTATTATTATTATTATTATTATTATTATTATTACTAGCCAAGCTACAACCCTAGTTGGAAAAGCAAGATGTTATAAGCCCAAGGGCTCCAATAGGGAAAAATAGCCCAGTGAGGAAAGGAAATAAGAAAATAAGTAAATGATAAGAATAAATTAACAATATATCATTCTAAAAAACAATAACAGCGTCAAAACAGATATGTCCTATATGAACTATTAACAACATCAAAAACAGATATGTCATATAAACTATAGAAAGACTCAAGTCAGCCTAGTCAAAATAAAAACATTTGCTCCAACTTTAAACTTTGGAAGTTCCACTGATTCAACTACCCGATTAGGAAGATCATTCCACAACTTGGTAACAGCTGGAATAAAACTTCTAGAATACTGTGTAGTATTGAGCCTCATGATGGAAAAGGCCATTTTAAAGAAAAGGCAAAAGCAGTCGTCTGTAGATAGGTTCCATGTCAAAACTGAATTTAAGAATGTAATGAACAGGACAACCTTGTGTTCATAAAGCGTAAATTAAGCTATACAATTAGTAATTGTGAACGTCATTGAAGAGAGAGAGGACTGGAGGGAGATTCTCCTTCCAAACAGTAAACCCCTCCTCCTTCCCATTTCGTCCTCACGGCAGCCACTACCCTCCTTAGAAGTAAAGTGCGAGTTGATTTGTCAATATCTATATTTTTTGTATTACGAAATCTTTATTTGTATTGATTTCTAATGTTAGGTGTTACAATTTGTTCCTTAAATAGCATAACAAAACTTTAAAATGGAAATTTTTGTGTATTTATGGACGTGTGGAATCTATCTAGCGAGTTTCCTTTATTTCTTATGAGAAGAGTAGTTTTGGATTAATGAGCATTTTGGTTGTGAGCTTGCTACTGGAAGAGGTTAAACTTATAAACTGAGCTACCACTGTATATATATATATATATATATATATATATATATATATATATATATATATATATATATATGAATTATATATATATATATATATATATATATATATATATATATATATATATATATATATATATATATATATATGTATGTATGTATGTATGTATGTATGAATATGAATTTATCTTATGAGGGTAGTAATAACAAACTTGAATTTATGTCCACAGTATTATATGAATCTACCCCTTTCATTCTTCCATCATTTTAATTGATATTTATTCATTCATCTCCCAAGCTTCCATTTACCTTTATCTTGCCTCATTCTTGCTCACATTTACTATTAATGTTCTTTTTTTTTAAACACTTTAAAATCAAACTCTTTCACTGGCTTTTACTATTTTTCTTCACTATCGGCTTTGTATCTTCTGCAAACGGAGACCATTTATACTCCGTCCAGGATTAATTTTCTGTCCACACAATTTGTTGCTATATCTGTTGTCTATACTCCGAATTTTCACACCATTCCAGTGTACATTTGCAATAGTTTTTCATTTTAGTCATAAAAACATGTGATTCCCCTCAACAACTCCTATATTCCCATAACTCTCCATATTGCATCTATCTACTCTATCCGACGCCTTTGCTAGGTATACTGTATATGGCCCAAATATAGATTTTACCAATACTTGGAAACTCCTTATATAACTTATCCCTCGCACACACACAGACACACACATTATATATATATATATATATATATATATATATATATATATATAATATATATATATACATATATATATATATATATATATATATATTTATATATATATGTATATATATATATATATATACATATATGTATGTGTGTGTATATATATATATATATATATATATATATATATATATATATATATATATATATATATATATATATATATATATATAATATAAACAGACACAAAGATAGAGTGAGTACTTATATGTATTCACGTACAATAAAGCAATCAAAATACAACAAGATATTTGAATGAATTACCAAAAGGATCGTAAAGAGGCCATTTAATAAACATGTTACAAGTGTTAATGTAATTAGAATAAACGGTTGACAAATTGTAATGGTGAAAAGTGCCAGAGAGAAAATTGCATACCTTTCAAAACCGGATCAATATGCAACAGCTGGTGATAAAAATGTCAGACGTGGGAGCGAGAATTTTGATTTATTGGTTGACGAGAGAGAGAGAGAGAGAGAGAGAGAGAGAGAGAGAGAGAGAGAGAGAGAGAGAGAGAGATGACAGCTAGACAGAGACGCGGGGAATCGATCCTCACCTTATGTGACTGAATACCTTGGGGTTCGATGCGTGACGCATGTCTCCATTACTTGGTCTGCCATACATCCGTACATACGTACATGCATAGATACACACGTACACATACACGCATATATATATATATATATATATATATATATATATATATATATATATATATGCAGAAGAACCACAGGGAAAATGAAAATACGGAATATACACTTAAGTCCTGACTAGTTTCGTGATACTTCCTCTGAGGAAGTATCACGAAACTAGTCAGGACTTAAGTGTATATTCCGTATTTTCATTTTCCCTGTGGTTCTTCTGCATCTGAGCATCACGTTTTCCTGTGGTTGGCTTCAAATTCATTTTAAATAAGTATTTTTTGAGATGAGGTTGCTACGCACACACACGTGTCTATATATATATATATATATATATATATATATATATATATATATGTGTGTGTGTGTGTGTGTGTGTGTGTGTGTGTGTGTGTATGTATGTATATATGTATGTATGTATACAGTATATATAAATTATATACACATATTCACGAACAATACATGCAAATTCAATAATGAACTCACTGGATAGTTTTTACACGATCTATATGAACATTTTGCATCTTCATTTATAAAGTGGACATTATACTCGTGTTGAGGTATAGTAAAGTTAAGCATCCAAATCTTTTGCATTGGAATAAAAGGACCAGAAGGAGAAGAACAAGGAGGACGAGAGAGAGAGAGAGAGAGAGAGAGAGAGAGAGAGAGAGAGAGAGAGAGAGAGAGAGAGAGAGAGAGAGAGAGAGAATAGAAAAACCTATTGATGATTCTCCTCTCTTCTTTTGACTTATTATCGCCCAAACCAAGTGTAAATTGAATCTTAAGTTTTTTCAATCTTGATTAAATTTCATGCTAACGCACAAGTAAAAAAGTCAGTATAGCTAACTTTATTTATCATTAATACCTCTGAAGTTTTTACACCAAAAAGGAATGTCAATCAATTGATTAAATGAATTTTTTTTTCCATAAAATAGAATTTGGGAAATACAAAATGCAGTGCTTATTTTCGTATATGAGATTTAACTTTACAATAAGGTAATACAGCAATATTTAAGAAAAAAATTAATGCGCTTTCCACTCTCTCCTATGCGTGCAAAGCCCATCAAACGACAGACGGAGGGACACGTGCTCACGCAGACTCACGCGGAGGCACGTATGTAAGTGCGTTCTTATTCCTGGGATCTGATAAGGCCCAAACTGGGTGTCCACCAGTTCCACCGTAATAAGAGAAATTCCTAAGATAGGCCAGAGATGCCACAGTCCTCTTGCGCGAAGGTCGGAAGTTGAGACCTACTTGTCGGAATAGTTCATAATGCGTGGATCTCCGTTTTTCCAAAAGGACTTTTGATTTTATTTTTAGAAAAAGTCTATTAAGTGTGTAAAGTGTATATTTTAGGAGCAGTCTATTAACTGTATATTTTAGGAGTAGTCTTTTAAGTGTGTAAAGTGTATGTTTTAGGAGCAGTCTATTAACTGTATATTTTAGGAGTAGTCTGTTAAGTGTGTAAAGTGTATGTTTTAGGAGCAGTCTATTAACTGTATATTTTAGGAGTAGTCTGTTAAGTGTGTAAAGTGTATGTTTTAGGAGCAGTCTATTAACTGTATATTTTAGAGAAAGTCTGTTAAGTGTGTAAAGTGTATGTTTTAGGAGCAGTCTATTAACTGTATATTTTAGGAGTAGTCTTTTAAGTGTGTAAAGTGTATGTTTTAGGAGCAGTCTATTAACTGTATATTTTAGGAGTAGTCTTTTAAGTGTGTAAAGTGTATGTTTTAGGAGCAGTCTATTAACTGTATATTTTAGGAGTAGTCTGTTAAGTGTGTAAAGTGTATGTTTTAGGAGCAGTCTATTAACTGTATATTTTAGAGAAAGTCTGTTAAGTGTGTAAAGTGTATGTTTTAGGAGCAGTCTATTAACTGTATATTTTAGGAGTAGTCTTTTAAGTGTGTAAAGTGTATGTTTTAGGAGCAGTCTATTAACTGTATATTTTAGGAGTAGTCTTTTAAGTGTGTAAAGTGTATGTTTTAGGAGCAGTCTATTAACTGTATATTTTAGGAGTAGTCTGTTAAGTGTGTAAAGTGTATGTTTTAGGAGCAGTCTATTAACTGTATATTTTAGAGAAAGTCTGTTAAGTGTGTAAAGTGTATGTTTTAGGAGCAGTCTATTAACTGTATATTTTAGAGAAAGTCTTAAGTGTGTAAAGTGTATGTTTTAGGAGCATTCTATTAACTGTATATTTTAGGAGTAGTATGTTAAGTGTGTAAAGTGTATGTTTTAGGAGCAGTCTATTAACTGTATATTTTAGGAGTAGTCTGTTAAGTGTGTAAAGTGTATGTTTTAGGAGCAGTCTATTAACTGTATATTTTGGGAGTAGTCTGTTAAGTGTGTAAAGTGTATATTTTAGGAGCAGTCTATTAACTGTGTATAGTAAATATTTTGGAGCAGTCTGTTAAGTGTGTATAGTGTATATTTTAAGAGCAGTCTGTTAAGTGTGTAAAGTGTAAATTTTAGGAGCAGTCTATTAAATGTGTATAGCATATTTTTTGGAGCAGTATGTTAAGTGTGTATGGTATATATTTGAAGAGCAGTCTGTTAAGTGTGTATAGTGTATATTTTAGGAGCAGTCTGTTAAGTGTACAGTGTATATTTTAGGAGAAGCCTGTTAAGTGTATATAGTGTATATTTTAGGAGCAGTCTGTTAGGTGTGTTTAGTGTATATTTTAGGAGCAGCCTGTTAAGTGTGTTTTTTGTATATTTTAAGAGTAGTCCGTTAAGTCTATATATTGTATATTTTAGGAGCAGTCTGTTAAGTGTGTTTATTTTAGGTGCACTCTATTAAGTGTGCACAGTGTATACGTATACATGACCTCGCATATATGACCTAAAGTGGTTCACTCACGACTTAGAGCTCAAGTTGAAATTGTCAGTGACCTATCTTTATTTTCTTTGGACACACCCGCACTTGCTATTCACGGTTTTTTCTCTTGCATTTTCTTGTTAAATTTCCCATTTTCTTTATTGTTCCTTTACACTATCCCCCATTTTCATGCCGACATTTTCGTAATTAAACTTCCACTTCTTTTTTTCCTTCATCGTCTGTTTTTCCCGAAAAGTAATCATCAAGCAAGCAATTTTCATGACTCATTCTATCGGTATTACCATAAGTATAATTCTATCGATATTACCATAAGCATAATTCTATCGATATTACTGTAAGTATAATTCTATTGATATTACCATAAGTATAATTCTATTAATATTAACATAAGTATAATTCTATCGATATTACCAAAAGCATAATTCTATCAATATTACTGTAAGTATAATTCTATTGATATTACCATAAATATAATTCTTTTGATATTACCATAAGTATAATTCTATTAATATTACCGTAAGTATAATTCTATCGATATTACCGTAAGTATAATTCTATTGATATTACCATAAGTATAATTCTATCGATATTACCGTAAGTATAATTCTATTGATATTACCATAAGTATAATTCATCGATATTTTCATAAGTATAATTCTGTCGATATTACCTCTAATAAATTACCCCCTTCTGTCTTAATGATAACGAATTTCTCGGGTACCTTACCAACAGCGTGACAGTTACACGTTTCTTCATTCTTCATTCTCAATACTACACAGTATTCTAGAAGTTTTATTCCGGCTGTTACCAGGCTGTGGAATGATCTTCCTATTCGGGTAGTTGAGTCAGTAGAACTTCAAGAGTTCAAAGTTGGAGCAATTGTTTTTTTGTTGACCAGGCTGACATGAGTCTTTTTATAGTTTATATATGACATATCTGTTTTTGACGTTGTTAATAGTATATATAGGACATATCTGTTTTGACGTTATTACTGTTTTTAGAATGATTTATTGTTAATTTATTCTCATCATTTATTTATTTCCTTATTTCCTTTCCTCACTGGGCTATTTTTCCCTATTGGAGCCCTTGGGCCTATAGCATCGTTCTTTTAGAATTAGGGTTGTAGCTTGGCTAATAATAATAATAATAATAATAATAATAATAATAATAATAATAATAATAATAATATATGAAATTAAAGTCAAGCTATGAAATAAAGATTTGTTTGGAAATGTCGATAGGCACCTGGTAACTTCATGCACATTCTTGACACAGACTTCTTCCTCGGGCATAGTTTGATATTGAAGTTATGCTCTGAATTGATTTATAGTTTAATTGTGAAATTTGTCATTTAGTATAATTTTGAAGTTTGAGTTGTTATTATATTCTGATGTTTGACTATTTGGTTGTTTATGAAGTTCGAGTTATACAGTAGTTAGGTTGTACTTCTCGATATTATTATTATTATTATTATTATTATTATTATTATTATTATTATTATTATTATTATTATTAGCTAGACTGCAATCTTAGTTGGAAAAGAAGGATGCTATAACACAAAGGGCTTCAACAGGAAAAAATAGCCCTGTGAGGAAAGGAAACAAAGAAATAAATAAACTACAAGAGAAGTAATGAACAACTAAAATAAAATATATCAAGAACAACGACAACATTCAAATAAATCATTCGTATATAAAATAAAAAAATTTAAAAAACAAAGAGGAAGAGAAATATGTTAGAAAAGTGTGCATGATTGGTAACGTCTCTGCCTGGTGTTCGCCAGACAGGGTTTAAGCAGGGCCGTGGTTTAAGTCCCGCTCAGACTCGTTAATTCCTTTAGTGTCTACAAACCTCACCTTCCTATTGAGCTAAGGATGGGGGTTTTGGGGGAGCCTATAGGTCTACCTGCTGAGTCATCAGCAGCCATTGTCTGGCTCTACATGGTTCTAGCTTGGGTGGAGAGGCGGCTTGGGTGCCGGTCAGTCTCTACGGCAATTTCCTGCTTGCTAGGACAATGACAACCTCTGCCATTCATCAGTGGCCTTTAAACCTTTAAACAGTGGAAGACCATAGTACCTAGGCTTTGACATTACACAAAATTAGAGAAAAATGGTTTGATTTTGGAGTGTCCTTCTCCTAGAATAGCTGCTTACCATACCTAAAGAATCTCTTCTACCCTTACCAAGAGGAAAATAGTCTCTGAATAATTGCAGTGCAGTAGTTAACCCCTTGAGCGAAGAAAAATTGTTTGGTAATCTCAGTGTTGTCAGGAGTATGAGGACGGAGGAGAATGTGCAAAGAATAGTCCAGATATAGGTATAAGGAAAATGAGCAGTAACGAGAGAAAGAAAGGGATCCAAGGTAGTACTGTCTGGCCAATCAAAGGACCCAATAACTCTAGTGGTACTATAAAGCAAGTAGTCTAATCGTTTGTCTCCACAGTTTTCCTCAATCTAATCCGTGACGCAAAGGCTGACTAGCTCTGACTTAATACCTTCTTTACGCGAACAGGAATTCTGGAAGATCTTTAAGGGGCTTGACAAGGATAAGGGGCACAACAAGGAAACGGATAAGGGGATTCGTTATTAATGACTCAAATCCTGGATATATTAAGAGGCAAGTCTGCCTATAAATAGGTCAAAGATGATTAATTCTCAGGCGGAGGACATGTATTGCAGACACTTCCGCACCAACTGGTATTTTTAAACGGTAACATATAATTATTGCCGTTTTAATTTTAGGTCGTAATCCAGTTACCATTGTTGGTTTTGTTGATTGTCAGAACCATATGCGTGCATTTATTCGTGTGTTCTTGGACGTGCATTTTACTACATACGTATGTACACACATCTGTTGCGAATATATCACGCTCACAAATATATTATTATTATTATTATTATTATTATTATTATTGCTACTACTACTACTTGCTTAGCTACTACCCTAGTTGGTAAAACAGGATGTTCTACCCCCAACCGCTCCATCAGGGAAGTAATGCGCAATATAAGATATTATAGGAACAGTAACAACATTAGTATGAATCTTTCATATATAAACTATAAGAATTAGAAAAAAACAAGAGGAAGAGAAATAAAATTAAAAAGTGTGGCCGAGTGTACCCTCAAGCAAAGTGCGAATGTAACATGAACACGAATACACACACACTCATGTGTATGTATATATATATATATATATATATATATATATATATATATATATATATATATATATATATATATATGTATATATATAATATATAATATATATATATATATATATATATATATATATATATATATATATATATATATATATATTAATGTATCTTTATCCATAGTTATATCACGTGACTTTTCTACATTTATGCATACATACAGTATAAGCCTTTAAGAGTGACATAAACAGATGCACTCCCCAACACGAGCAAAACCTCATCCGACATAGTAGCCTGACGCTCTGTGAGAAGGAGAGTCCTTCCATCCCTCATCCATCTTGACCAGGCTGTGGACTTCTTCTCAAAGTGGTTGCCCGAAGACAAAGTGCGACGACTGGAAGTGCAGATCCAACACTTAACAACCCGACCCTCTTTTTTAATTCCCCTCCCCAGATGATATCGGTCGCCGGTCGACTTGGAATTATTTATCCGGCGATGTTTTCGTGGGCCGCGATTACTCAGTGCCAAAGGAACGGCAATTAAAAGCAGGGATTAAAATGAAGTGAAAAGGTTGTTGCCGCTGCCCGCGACATGGCGGTCGAGCTTGTCCTGAGATAATATTAATTCTCATTAGATAATAGTAATTCGGTTTACATGGCCTTTGGCTGATAATTAGCTTTTTATTTATTTATTTTTTTTTTTAATTTGGTGTTTGTGCTTTTGTATTTTCCAATAAGGATCCAGATTACATGGTTAGATAAGTCATATTAGATTACTTTAAACGAAATTAATATATATATATATATATATATATATATATATATATATATATATATATAAATATATATATATATATATATATATATATATATATATATATATATATATATATATATATATATATATATATATATATATATATATATATATATATATTCACACACACTCACACGCACACACACACACGCATATATATATA
>NC_090733.1:160189910-160197410 GCF_036898095.1 Palaemon carinicauda | reverse complement strand
TATATATATATATATATATATATATATATCTACTAGAAAAACATCTATAAAAATCGACAAATACTTATTTCCAGTTATGGTTGTTTATGACCTTTAACCTGCACTTGTCATTTATAATTCAGTACACGCATTTCATCTCTCGTGTTAACAGGTTAATTAGGCCCAGATAATTTGGCCGATCTTACAGTATATCCCCTTTTCATCTTTTATGATTTTTATCAGTACTTAAAAGAGAGAGAGAGAGAGAGAGAGAGAGAGAGAGAGAGAGAGAGAGAGAGAGAGAGAGAGATTAGCTTAATTTTATGTTAAAAGTGAATTTGATCACAAATATAGTTAAACGTTGCGTCATTTTTTATCATAATACTATGTTGTTATATATATCTTCTTCAAGTTTGTTTGATTGATTGATAATTTTTTTTTTCTTTTTCCTACGACACAATGACTGAACGATGTTCGGGTTTAGACGTTTTCTTCTTAAACTCTTTCTCCTATTTTTACTTTGCCTCACTATCATCTATCTCTTTTTCCACGACAGTGCACCTCACGCAGCGTGCTGTAGGCATTACTCTTGGGTCTTTCCAGAGTTCCTTTGGCCCTGTACCAACCGTGTGTCACACGATCGTACATAATAACATTTCATTTTGTGTATATATTATGCTTGTATCTTCGCTCTCCCATCGCACTAAAAAGAACCTGAAATAACATGCGTGTTTTTCTCACTGTTAACTGTTAACCGATGCAGTGTCGGTTTTGAACAGGAAATTTTCTGTGATTCGCTAATGATGTCCACTTACACGGGCCCTTTCCTTGTGGTCCGACGCAGTCCGAAAGCATTCCTACGAAACATTCGTGGCAAAGAAGACTGGGTCTCCATTGATCCTATAAAACCTGCTTATTTCCGGCCAGATGACCCGCCTACAGTTCGCCTCTCTAGATCAGGGCGCCCTATTTAACATGTACAGTATGTAATTTTTAGGGGGGGGGGAGCCATGTACCAACCGTGTGTCACACGATCGTACATAGTAACGACATTTCATTTTGTGTATATATTATGCTTGTATCAACGCTCTCCCATCACACTAAAAAGAACCTGAAATAACATGCATGTTTTTCTCACCGTTAACTGTTAACCGACGCGGTGTCGATTTGAACAGGAAATTTCCCGTTGCATTGAGTTTTTGTATATAAAGGAGAGTGTTCTATAACAAAGTTACTCAGTTGCTTTCATCCTGTCCTTGAGTCACAACCTTCTCTCAGCAAGTCACACCCCTAGCTGCATATGCATTATATCCCTCTTGCTCGACCTCCGTTCCTGGTCCATTTCTTCCCTCTTGCTTTCTAAACTCTTCTTACTTTATTAACTTCATAGTGTAACTCTCGGAGTTTCCCGCATCCTATTTTGGGATCTGAATGATCTTCCAGGCCCCAACATATGGCTATAAAGCTGAAATTCATAATTCAGATTCAAACCCTCTTTCTCTTTATTTTTTTTTTCTCCAATTATTCAATTTCTCTTTTCCACTTCTTTCTCTTGTTATACTCTTCCCCCTTCCTCGAATAACATTGCCTTTTCCCTTTTCTCCTCTACCCCACTTGTCTTATCACCAACTGAATCTTATTTAATGTTTAATAAATGTTAATTTGTAGTTTTGAGTTGAATACTTTCTCTTCCATGCCAATGTAATAATTTTTAAACATGTTTTAAAGATGGTTTTTAAAATCCGTTGATAACTGAGTTCTTGTCTATGAATTATTTACAATCACTCACACACTTCTCCAGTATTTAAGCCGTTTTCCCAAAAATGGCTCTGGAGCTCGAGCATAAAAAAAAATGGACAATACTTACTGCCGCATTTATTACTGTTCAGTCATAATCTTGGACAGCATTACCAGTTTAAGGTTTAGAGGACGCTCGTGAATGTCAGAAGCAAGGGACAGCGACAGTGCCCTAGCAGGACAATATCCTAGAGCCTGATCATATATACATGTAATCAGCGCCCAAGGTTCCTTCCCACCCAAGTTAGGGCTAGGGAAGGCCAGGCAATGGTTGTTTATGAGACAGCAGGTAGACCTATAGGGCCCATCTTTAGCTTGCAAGGGTGGTGAGGTTGCAAACACCGCAAGAAACTATCGTGCTTGATCGGGTCTCGAACCCCGGTCTAGCAGATCGCTAGCCAGGGACTTTTCCAGTAGGCTACCATAACCCCATAATGTAGCTACACAAGAGCATTATCAGTGCGTCGAACATCCTACGTTAACCGCACTATTCATTTTCATTTTGGACGCTTCCTCTCACTTGTTGTATATTGAAGCTCTCAACATTAAACTAATTATATATTCATATATTTTAACCGATGGATTGTTGATAAACCCCCACATTAGCTGCTTCGTGCAACAATACTGAAGCTCCTCACCAACCTGTCGAAACCCCCTAAGCACACTGTGCTATTCGTCTTTTATCATGCACTCGCTTCATACTTCAATCTCTCGGAGGTAGGTCCTATCTTACACCTTCTTCCTAATACCTTCGAATTGTATATAGCATTTTTAACCCTGGTCATTTTCCTTCTAGAAAGACCTGCATTTCCATGATACTTCTTAGCTAGCTCTTTGAATAACTATAAGATTAGATTTTGAATGAAGTGTGTAGCTGCATGTCCCGTTTTTTTTTTTTTTTTTAACTTAATGAACATCTTTACCCATTCCCCTGAACGAGGGCGCGTAAACAAATACACACACACATATACATACATGCATGCATACATACATACATACATACATACATATATATATATATATATATATATATATATATATATATATATATATATAGAGAGAGAGAGAGAGAGAGAGAGAGAGAGAGAGAGAGAGAGAGAGAGAGAGAGAGAGAGATTTATTCGGTCATGGATAAAGAAGATGAAAGAATGGCCCCTAGTTCCGGGCGTAGCGGGGGTGCTAAGAATCTCCGTTTATAAATATTAAAGAAAAATTGAAAATAGGTAATTGGAATGTTAAAACCATGAAACAGATTGGGTAGTTTCAGCAAGTGGAAAGTGAATTTATGTTATATCTTGGCCCTAAGTGAAATATGTTGTAAGGGGATTGGTAAGGAAACTTTAGACCAAGGCAATATATATATCTACTCAGGAAGATCACATGGAGATGGAAGAGAAGGGGTAGGAATGATGATGACACCAAGAGCAGGAAAGGTATTAACCGAGTGGAGAGCTGTAAATAGTAGATTGTTACTAGCAAAGTTCAAATCAAAGCAGTGCAATATGAGTATTATAGTTTGTTATGCCCCAACAAATGATTCCCCTGAAGAAAGGAAAGATGAATACTATGAAGAACTGCAGAGGATAATAGAAGAGATCCCTGAGAGAGATATGAAAATTGTGATTCGCGACTTCAATGCTAAAGTTGGAAGAAATAATCAAGGGATAGAGAATGTGATTGGTGTAGAGGGTCTTTGCGAAGTTGCAAATGAAAATGGAGCACATTTCGTAAGTTTCTGTTCAGCAAACAGTCTTGTTATTGGAGGTACTCTTTTTCTCCACAAGAACATCCGCAAGTATATATGGACTTCACCATGTGCCAATTACAAAACTCAAGTAGATCACATTGCCATTGATAAAGAGAGAAGGAGGACTCTGAGAAGTGTAAGAAACTATAGACGTGCAGATATTGGTAGTGATCACCAGTTCCTCATTGCCAAGGTGAAATGAAAATTGAAAGCACTCGACATAAAGGTAGATAGAATACCTAGGTTTGATACAACTAAGTTTTTAGAAATGCACAGAGAAACATTTGCAATTGAATGTAGGAGTCGATTTGCAGATTTTTGAGGCCCCTTGGGTCAATAGGCGTAGGAGATGATATGTGTATATATATATATATATATATATATATATATATATATATATATATATATATATATATATATGTATATATATATATATATATATATATATATATATATATATATATATATATAGAGAGAGAGAGAGAGAGAGAGAGAGAGAGAGAGAGAGAGAGAGAGAGAGAGAGAGAGAGAGAGAGATAAGGGTTGTTTGTGTGTCTTAGAAGAGATATGTCTGTAGAAGCAAAAACATGTCATGTTTGAGTAACAATGTGTTTGGACGATTTTGTTTTTGCCTAATTTAGATATACTAGGATTTTCTTAACGGAAATGAAACAAAGTTTGCGATTATTTAGGGAATGTCCAGTTATTAATGAGTACTCTCGTGCAGACAACAAAGGAACCGTTTAACGAGCAGAAACAAAACTAATTACCGTTTGACCTTACCTTGCTGTAAAGGTTAGAGAAGTGTATCGCATCCGTCGTACTCTGGATATACAATATCAAGTCTGGTCGTCAACTGGCATCATCATCATCTACATTCTAGAGCGTTACCTGTACTGTATTTACATTTAGACAAGGGCACCCCCGGAGTCCCTTCTAAGATAAGCCCATTTAGAATTAATGAGAAGTTTTTGCCACTGTGGGATATTGGATTCACCTGATCGCATAGCCTGGATGCTTTATCTCCGACGGAGCTCATTTGTTTGGGACCATAAAAGACTCGCGCGCCATCTCTCGGCCTGTGTGAATACCGCACGGCGGATTTAAAATGTTTTGCGATCGGTTTCAGTCGCGTTGCTTTGTAGCTCGGCCAATAATTGGGAGATGATGAGTGTTCGTGTGCGCGCGCGGGCGTGCGCGTCTGAAGTGGATATTTGCTTATAAGGGTTTCTTTGTTTGGCGATTTTATTTTCATGTTTTTTTTTTTATTTTTTTGTTTTTTATTGGCAAATGTTGGTAATTAGACAGTGGTAGCTTGTTCGGAGTCTATTTTATTTCAAGCATGCAACGTTGTTTGCATATGCTGTATGTAATATATATACTTTACACATACACTTACACACACACACAAACACACACACACACATATATATATATACACTGTATATATATATATATATATATATATATATATATATATATATATATATATATATATATATATATATATATAGTCTTAACAGTCTACTGTAGATGAATGTATTTTGGGGGAAATTTTTCTGAAAGTTGGAAACCCGATGATATTCTTCATGAGAAAATGAATAAAATGGTAGATACTTTATTTGCCGAAGTGGAATCATTCTTATGTCTTTCGCCGATATGATTCAGGTTTTATTTCGTATTTCCACAACTTATTATTATTATTATTATTATTATTATTATTATTATTATTATTATTATTATTATTATTTGTTTTTGTTGTTATTTGATGTAATTACCCTTTTTCCTTTTCTTTTTTTAGAAATATTGCATTTCTATAGCTACAATTTCAAGTGATAGAAATATATTAAGATCCGGTATATTAAATAACATTGTCTAGTTATTATCCTCGAGAACTCAGATTTCTCGTATGTGGCAAAACAGAACAGATGTAACGGAGGACGAAGCAATAACTTTCTCCTGATCTGTTCTTGTTATTTCCACGTCGAGTGTGTTACTTGTCAGTTAATTAAGGAAGAGATGAACGCGTCATCATGAGCTATCGGGAAGGTCTTCTTGAAACACGAAACTTTTAGGGTGCATCGCTATCGGGTTGCAAAAGTAAACAATTAAGTAAATAGATAAATTAGAAGTTGTTAGAATAAATTTTGTTTGAGATTTTTCATATGACTGGAGGATGAAGTTCATTGTCCGAGTTGTTGGATGAGATTGGAGAACTTTTTGAACTTTTGTTGATATAAATTAATTCTTCAGTTGTTTTGGAAATGAGTTTTATTACGAACTGCGATGACAATAGAACGAAATCTTCGTTCGGTTTAGTCTCTTATACAAGTTGAAATTGAGGGTTTTTGGTCTATACGTATATTTTTTTATTATTAAATTCCCATTTCAAAACAGACGGACTGTAAGATATATTGAAAATCAATTTTGATGTTTTCTTATTTTGTAATGAAATAGTTTCAGAGGTAGCCAGAGAATTATTCATTTAGTCTTTTGGAAGATGAAATTAATCAATATATATATATATATATATATATATATATATATATATATATATATATATATATATATATATATGTGTGTGTGTGTGTGTGTGTGTGTATATATATATATATATATATATATATATATATATATATATATATATATATATATATATATATATATAAATATATATAATATTTATAAATTTATATATTAAATCCCGTTTTCAAAACCGGACAAGGTACATAAAAATAAATTTTAATATTTTCTTATTTTGTAATGAAATACTTACCGAAGTAACCAGAGAATTATTCATTTAGTCTTTTGGAAGATGAAATTAATTAATATATATATATATATATATATATATATATATATATATATATATATATATATATATGACATTTATAAATATATATATTAAATCCCGCTTTCAAAACCGGACAAGGTACCTAAAAATCAATTTTAATATTTTATTCTTTTGTAATGAAATAATTTCCTTAGTGGCTGGGGAACTATATCAAATGCCCAACAAGACGGATGGATTCGTTCAGACGAAAGAGCGAAAGAGGAGAAGAAGAAGAATCAGAAGAAGACGCTTAAGACAAACGAAGAGTCACCACAGCAGACATTTATGGATCTAATCAATCGAGACATCTGACTGACTTGGATTCGGAGAAGCAGTTCATTTACAGACTCTCTCTCTCTCTCTCTCTCTCTCTCTCTCTCTCTCTCTCTCTCTCTCTCTCTCTCTCTCTCTGCTAATTAGTCAGATAAATCTTTAAACCCTTGCTTTTATCCCTTTGATTATTACTGTAGTCGATGATGTTCTAGGTATTTTGGCTCATAATTACCGCAGGATTATTAAAATTCAGTATTTTGATCTTTGAAATACGAATAGTTGTTGTTATTAAGCTAGTTATAAAAATTAATGTATTTTTTACATGTTTGGTTTAAAGCATGAATATGCGCTTAGCTTTTTTTTTATAGTATGAATATCCTTTTAGAAGTATGGATAGCTCTCCTTTTGTATAATATCTTCCTCACTTTTATGTCATTTATATACACTGCCCTGTTTATATATATATATATATATATATATATATATATATATATATATATATTATATATATATGTATATATATGAATAAATAAATAAATAAATATATATATATATATATATATATATATATATATATATGTGTGTGTGTGTGTGTGTGTGTGTGTGTGTGTGTGTGTGTGTGTGTGTGTGTGCAGTACATAATTTTTAAGAAGACGGAATAGATTCATTAAGAAATTAAAATCATTTATAAATCCACGGAAGAGAATTTCAATATTAATCTGGTCATATGAATGATGAAAAATATAATCAATGAACAAATAAAGAAAATAAGTTTATGAACCAAGTGAGTGAGTACTTAAATAGACAAGAAGGTAATTAGATAGGTGAATAATTAAGCGAATACATATATAAATAAATCAATTAACAGTAT
>NC_090733.1:160179910-160182410 GCF_036898095.1 Palaemon carinicauda | reverse complement strand
GGAAAGGAGTATTATATATACACATGTACTTACATATAAAATTCCATATACAGTGCATGCAAACCATTCAATACCCTCTTTTTTATGATATTCGTGAAATATACCGTTGCATTTTTATTATTTTCAAGTTGACCGATCTTTACGTTTCTAAGGTTTATTTTCATATATATTTTGTATTGCAAAGGCATATCAATTGTATTGCCTTTGTTCTTCTATGAAAACTGATTTATTTCCACCTTCAGTGGAATTGCTTTAGTAGTCTTATTTAACATATTTAATCAGTTTAAACAGGCAAGTGAGATTAGTCACTGTGGAAAAATATAAGGTAGATGTAACGGCGTTGGAGATTTTAATGAATGTGAATGGCCAAATGATAATTGAAAATGGAAGGATGCTGATAAGTGATGTTGCTTCCTGCATGAACTGGGCATTTTAAACAGTTATTCGAGAAATCAATCGATGCCTCTTTTTTTCTGTAAATGTCCACCGACTTTTGTATGTTTTGATATTCGAAAATTCCCATTTTTGCGAAGTTTATGTATTCACACCTGTCTGTCCATCATTATATATGTATATATATATATATATATATATATATATATATATATATATATATATATATATATATATGTATGTATATATGTATATATGTATATATGTATATATGTATATATGTATATATATATATATATATATATATATATATATATATATATATATATATATATATATATTTTAATTTTCTTTGCGAGCAACCTTATACAAATAATAATAATGTACCGATTTTGACCATACTTTGTAGGCATGTGGGTTATGGACCAAGGATGGATCTGTAACAATTTAGATAAAGTACACCAAAGTACAAGTAAGCGGAAGTGCTTTTAAAGTAATCGCAATGTTAAGTAAATGGAAAATATTTTGTTAGTGTATTTTTTGTTTGTGAAACAATTTCAACGAAACTTGTCGGACATTTGGGGTTTGACCCAAGGACAAATCCATTAAAATTTGAAGAAAATCCATCGAAGTATAAGTACATAGTGAAGTTAAGTGCAAAATAAGACTCAATACTATCACATTGAAAATTATTTGCATCAGTTACTTGTCTTTATGGACGCCGATGAAATTTGTTTTTTTGTTTTCAAAGTTATGGACGTTACTAAACCTTGACCAGTTTTAAAATAACATATGTTTTTAGATTTGATTTGATTTACGCCGTTTACTGTAACATGTTAGAACTCAAGTCGTTTAGATACTCAAATCTGGTTTTATTCAACATCCCAAGTCAAGTAAAACTACAGTAGTATTAAGTATTAATATCCCTTTGTTCCTGTTCCAATAAATTTTCCCAACGATACATATTACTAAAAGTAAATTGCAAGAAATTATTTTAACAAAACTGCCATATCTGAAAGTTGCGTCTTTGAACATTCGTGTTGAGAAACAATTTTACAAAATTTTCATGTGCGAAACCTTCGTAACCAAGGTCAGAGTTTGTAAATGGATATTTTTCTTGTTTTTTATCTCGTGATTTTATGAGATAACGACGCCGTCGTATATTCTCAAATAATACTGCTAAAATGTTGTGAAGGTGAGCTGGACACTGATTATTGAGTTTCGCATAGAATAAGAGCTGCTATGAACCGTGGAATATAAAAGAATATCAAAATAACATGACTGTATATGTACTTGCTTGAATTTACCGAAAAGGAAAAGAAAAGAATTGATTCATGATGGAGTTTTACTATTATTATTATTATTATTATTATTATTATTATTATTATTATTATTATTATTATTATTACTGTACTACTTACTAAGCTACAACCCTAGTTGGAAAAGCAGGATGCTATAAGCCCAAGGGCTTCAACAGGGAAAATAGCCCAGTGAGGAAAGGGAATAAGGAAAAATTACTAGAGAAGTTTAAGAATAAAAGTATTAAAAGAAATCTTTCATATATAACCTATAAAACTTGAAAACCGCTAAAAAGAAGAAAAGGAAGAAATAGAAGAAATTAGGTCATTCATTAACACATTAGAAGCAGCTGAGGAATAAGAAGAAGAGGAGGAGGAGGAAGAAGAAGAAGAAGCCATTAGTGTCTGTCAGGTGTCAAGGCAGATAAGCAGAACTGTAGAATTGTAAACATGAAAGAAACCTGCGATAATCTACCCCCGGCAGCCAACAAGGCAGGATGAAAGAACAGAGGAATGGCGAAAATGGCGAAAGGAATAACCATGCAAGCAGAAGAGTAAAAGGAATGAGGGGAGCAGTGAACGAGAAAAATAGATAATTATAAAGGATATGATGTCACAGTACAGTTGAAGAGAAAAACACAAGCGGCAGCAGTAAATAGAATGAGTAGAAGCATGAAGAAGAATGAGAAAAGTTAAGAAGAAACTTTGGAAATGGGAATGAATAATAAAAAGGAAGTGCTAGTAGTGAAAAGAAAGCAAAGGAAACACGATACAAACGATAAAAATGACGTGAGATAACGAAAGAGAAA
>NC_090733.1:160157410-160172410 GCF_036898095.1 Palaemon carinicauda | reverse complement strand
GGTACGCGTTCGAGAGAAGGATTTTTAGTAATCTTATGCCTTTTATGCCAACCCCCCACGCTTCCAGATCTCGGACTTGGAACATTCTGGATCTAGCTAAGTCTTATATGTGTGCCCCCCAGGACTGCTTAGCAGCTGTATAATAGAAGCAGCTGTCCTGTGAAATAGCCAAGGTGCCTCCCAGACTCTCTCTTTCTCTCAGAGTGCCTATAGTGTGTCCTCTCCTAAGTGATTTTGTGCCCCAGCATATAACATGTGTTAAAACATTGTTGCAAATCAGCCAGGTGATTTCTAAATTTATTGTGTCGGGGTGAGTGTTGGCATTGTGTAATGTTTTTCTAACTAGCCCTGCAGTAACGTGAAAGGTATTTGTATCATTATTTGGTTAATTAGATTCAATGAGTGTTAAGACTAATTAAATAGTGCGTAAAATTAAATTTCAAGTGAAGCAAGTGATTGTATAATTTTCATAAGTATTATTTCTTTTTTCTTAGTCTAAGGTTTATTCAGAGTTAATATTTCAAGTAAAGAGATTTTATAATTTTCTGAGCGTAACATTTTTGTCTTAATCTAAGTTTTGTTCAGACTTAATATTTTGATTGATTTATTTGTTTTATGTAATTTTTTTTCAAAGTGTTACAATTAATATAGAATATACTTATTTTTCTAAAGAGTGTATTATTTCAATCTTCAGTGTTTATTACATACTCGCTCGTATCCTGTAAGTAATCGAAGTAATAAGTGTTAAGAATAATTACCCAGTTTTGTTTTGAAAGTACTTAAGAGACCTTTGGATATTCAGTGTTTTATATATTGCTGTCTGGGAGTTATAGAGCTGTCTCAGAGTTCGGGTATTAATATTTCCATATGTAACAGATTTAATGTAAAAGCAAACAGGTGTGTTTGGAACTCGAGAGGTTGTTTAGTTTGCCAGCCGTAATATATATTATATGTTTGGTTCCCAGACATGGGACCTTCGTATAATATATATATATATATATATATATATATATATATATATATATATACATATATATATATATATATATATATATATATATATGTGTGTGTGTGTGTGTGTGTGTGTATATTTGTAAATATATTAGATAGATTGATAGATAAATAGATATACTTGCACACATACATTTACATTATGAATTAATTTTATCACTGAAAACACAGACCAGGTGTATTTACCGAAGTTCATCTCGAATTACGAACTACTGTTTATTAAAGGAACCACCTGTCGTTCATATTACAAGCTGCTAAGAACACTGGCATTAAATGATACATATGCCTCTGATTAGGTTCTGTGTTTGTGTCGGAGAATTCTAGATTCACGTTCTATAATTGTCTGTTTTGTACGTTTAATTATGGACCTGTCAGTCTTATGGAAAAAATTAGAACTTTGTGTTATCTATTAACGGTTATAATTTACTTGTAAGTTTCTAAGTTATTTTTGTTTCCTTTCCTGTATGTCATCAATCCGTAAATGGATTTTGCTGAAATAACAGTTATTTTTATTATTATTATTATTATTATTATTATTATTATTATTATTATTATTATTAACAATATTATTATTATTATTATTATTATTATTATTATTATTATTATTATTATTATTATTATTTTTAGTATTATTATTATTATTTTGATTGTTATTATTATAACTCAGTTCAGGCAGTTGTTATAGAGGGGTAACTAATTAGCTAACTGTTAT
Source organism: Palaemon carinicauda (assembly GCF_036898095.1). NCBI lineage: Eukaryota > Metazoa > Arthropoda > Malacostraca > Decapoda > Palaemonidae > Palaemon > Palaemon carinicauda. The sequence goes on along the minus strand of NC_090733.1, from coordinate 160,170,687 downwards.
GCATTTCTACCCGAGGGAGTTGGCTTTAGTACTGTACTGCCTCCAATAATTGGAAATCCGTGCTAATAGGGTTTCCAAATGACTTTTTTTTTTTGTTTGTTAATATTTTAATGATCAAATTTCGTTGTATTCATTCAGAATAAAGTTCACGGAAAATTCCGTCAACTATTCATCGCCTTTAAAGGGAAATATTGAACCTTTGCTATTTTTCTTTTGAGTTCAGTATTCTATTTTGACGTCATTTCATTATACTCACCTCACTCAAATTTTATACTTTTCGTAGCCTTGTGTTTTACAGCAGGTTGTTTGGCATCTGCCCATAATTCGCTACGAAAAATATTATTATTATTATTATTATTATTATTATTATTATTATTATTATTATTATTATTATTATTATTATTATTGTTATTATTATTATTAGCCAAGCTACAACCCTAGTTGGAAAAGCAAGATGCTATAATCCCAAGGGCTCCAACACAGAAAATAGCCCAGTGAGGAAAGGAAATAAGGAAATAAATAAATGATGAGAATAAATTAACAGTAAATAATTATAAAAACAGTAACAGCGTCAAAACAGATATGTCCTATGTAAACTGTTAACAACGTCAAAAACAGATATGTCATATATAAACAATAAAAAGTCTCATGTCAGCCTGGTCAACATAAAAACATTTGCTCCAACTTTGAACTTTTGAAGTTCTTCTGATTCAAGTACCCGATTAGGAAGATCATTCCACAACTTGGTAACAGCCGGAATAAAGCTTCTAGAATACTGTGTAGTATTGAGCCTCGTGATGGAGAAGGCATGGCTATTAGAATTAATTGCCTGCCTAGTATTACGAACAGGATAGAATTAGTTGAATAACTACCAGTACCATAGCTCATAGGATTAAGATAATGAGGGACCTTATTAATTTTTTTTTTTTGTCTTCAGGTTTTCCATTTTCTAAATTTTGGGATCACCGTTTTTCAGCTTTTTTAAACGGTGACAGAGTTGAAAATATCCTTGAAAACGATTGCGTGTCTGGGAAACGTATTGTGGAGTTAAATATATATATATATATATATATATATATATATATATATATATATATATATATACATGTGTATATATATATATATATATATATATATATATATATATATATATATATATATGTGTGTATATATATATATATATATATATATATATATATATATATATATATATATATATATTTATATGTGTGTGTGTGTGTGCGTGTGTGTATATATGTGTATATATATAAGCAAAAATTGTATAAATGGTCAAATTGGTTATATTTATATTATTATGTATTATTACCGATGAAAGTAATAACAATGAATTGGATGACGCATATTGTTTGAAATTTGTCTGTATAAAGGTTAAATTTACAAAATTTTTGTTACAATATTTTATTTGGTCTTCATATTTATTCATTCGTATATATGATCAATTTGCCATTGATTTATTTTATTTTCATACATTTAAGTTTTCCAGTTCCATGGCTTTCAATATTTAGATATTGTCAACAATAAACGGCAAGATATTATAATCTCGAGAAAAATCTTTAAATACGTTTGCTCGTAAAGTTACTTTCATATATATTTTGGCTACTGATTATTATAAATTATTATATTTAAAGAATTTATTGATTCGAATATTCAAATATTTAATTAGAATTTAAAAAGTACCTTACACCGTCGTGTTTAGAATAGTCTGAAATGTTGTCTGATACCATGAATAAGTATCAACGAACAGGAATATGCCATAACCTTTTATCCATTATTATTATTATTATTATTATTATTATTATTATTATTATTATTATTATTATTATTATTATTATTATTATCCAAGCTACAACCCTAATTGGAAAAGCAAGATGCTATAAGCCCAGGGGCTCCAATAGGGAAAAATAGCCCAGTGAGGAAAGGAAATAAGGAAATAAATAAATGATGAGAATAAATTAACAATAAATCATTCTAAAAACAGTAACAGCGTCAAAACAGATATGTCTTATATAAACTATTAACAACGTCAAAAACAGATATGTCATAAATAAACAATAAAAAAGACTCATGTCAGCCTGGTCAACATAAAAAAATATTTGCTCCAACTTTGAACTTTTGAAGTTCTACTGATTCAACTACCCGATTAGGGAAATCATTCCACAACTTGGTAATAGCTGGAATAAAGCTTCTAGAATACTGTGTAGTATTTAGCCTCATGATGGAGAAGGCCTGGCTATTATAATTAACTGCCTGCCTAGTATTACGAAAAGGATAGAATTAGTTGAATAACTACCAGTTACATAGCTCATAGGATTAGGATAATGAGGGACCTTGTTGATTTTTTTTTTGTCTTCAGTACATTCTTTCCAACATATTTCGCCAAGTTTTGAATACACGTAACATGAACAGACATTTGAACATATGCCTCAGCATTTGCGCGCTCTTTTGACGTTCACCATTAAGAAACCCTTCATTGCTTTATCTGTATTTGGAGGTAACCAGAAAGTGCAGGGAATTCATGATGTTAGCGACTATCTATGGAAAGAATCGAATTCTAACTCGATCAGTTGAAAGTGATAGAAAAGAATCCGTAGTGGCTAATCCCCCCTCCCCCCAAAAAAGAAAAAAAAAAAATTTTTCTTATCCCATTGGAATCCGGAGTTCCTTACTCTATTTTGTAGACAGCAGTGTTGTGTATGCATATTTGAGTATAGTGGAAAGAAGGAAAATGGTAAATTTTATATGACCTATATCTAAGATGATATTTCAATTATTCTCAGGCAATAAAACAAATCCGACAAGTTCGGAGAGGTCTTAGTGTGTCAATTCGACTTCACAATTTCCAAAAATGATTTTTTTTTTCTTCACAAAACAAAATATCTTGCTCCTTTATGTGAGAGAGAGAGAGAGAGAGAGAGAGAGAGAGAGAGAGAGAGAGAGAGAGAGAGAGAGAGAGAGAGAGAGAGAGAGAGAGAGAGAGAGAGAGAGGTTTGGTCCCAAAAGCACGCGATAAGTTAGCTTTATTGGTTCCTTTTAAGCCTTCAGCTGATATCTCCCTCTGGTAAATTTGCATTGGAGGCTACCAGACAAATTTGCAATGGGATGAACCGATGTTCGGTTATCGGAATCAGCTTTTACGTAAGCGAACTGCAGACCAATTTCCACTCCACTGGCTCTGGGATGCTACGAGAACTCAAGAAGAAAAAGAAGAAATTTACACCTGACGTTTACCTCTTTAAGTTAAACCAATTTTTTTCTTCACTAATTTCTACTCGCATTTGTCAGGTACTTATGATTTCTTTACTGTATTGGGCATCAAAATGTAGTCCTTTATGTCTTAATGCTCAGTCATGGAGTGACTTGGTCAAATGCTGATGTGTTGGCAAAAATTTTTAACGGGGTCGTCCATTGCATTAGTTTATATGATTTTGTATATTGAATAATTATCGGAGATTATATATGTACACGTATATATATATATATATATATATATATATATATATATATATATATATATATATATATATATATATATGTGTGTGTGTGTGTGTGTGTGTGTGTGTGTGTGTGTGTGTGTGTGTGTGTGTTTTTAAGCGTGTATTTATATATGTATATATATAGTATATATATATATATATATATATATATATATATATATATATATATATATATATATATATATGTGTGTGTGTGTGTGCGTATGTATGTATATATGTATGTGTGCGTGTGTGCGTCTGTTTATGTAAAAAAAAAAAAACGAAATTTCTTAAGGAAAATCATTGAAATCATTGCCTTCACACAACTTTAGCTAGTTTTTATTCGACAATATCACTTGGGACAAAGCAAAAAAGAATCGTGTCTTCAAAGACACTGAACACACATGAACAGGAGCCTCAGTTTCGGTTTATCGTAGTGCAAATCCACAATGAATTTCCTTTTGGAATTTTTCATGGTGTTATACTTCTCTGTGATTTGCCACTTGGTTGCAATGGAACTATGCACACAATCATCTGAAGCCTTGTGGTTTTCATAGCTAAGGTTGCTTTTATTTATATTTTGATTATAGTTTTTATAGTTTTATTCATCTTATTTTCCCCATTTTGCAGAGTTTAGAATGTATTAGACATTTGGCATTTGACATTTTCCAGAATGTTTACACATTACGACAAGCGATAACGAAGGTATTTAAAGACTTCATACATTCGCCTGTGCTGAATAATCTATAAGCACCCCCCTCAACTAAAATAAATGGGTGCTGAATAATCAATAAGCACCCCTCCCCCCTAAAATAAATGTATTTTCAATTTTCGGTTCATCCCTAAAAAATAAATTAGATATGGCTAGTCGCGAGGCTCTTCTTTGATAAAAAAAAATATTTTGTGTAAAATTAATATTTTGCATAGTTCCGCTAACAAATCAAAAGACCGAGGTAAGGACAAAGCCACGTTTGTTATCGTATGTAATAAGAATACACCTCTGAAATGTCTCTTTATTTTCCTCGAGTGTGGCAGAAGATTTCATGACCATGCAGTATTATTTGGTGATTTTTCAAAGTAGTTCAGGCTTCCTACGAGAATACTGTCAAGTATTCTTCATCCTTCCCTACTTCAACGAGATCTGCTTAGCTGTTTTTTTTTTTTTTTTTTCCATTAAACTTTCATAGCTACACAAATTTTAGCTTGTCAGAGTCTGGTACTTTTCTCTGAAGTTCTGTAAGAATTCTTTCTATATTTAGCTACATCTATTCTGCTGCTAGAAAACCTGCTGTTAGAGATACCGCAATTGATCGTAATACAATACATCCCACGTACATTAAGAATAACAAAAAATATCTTATTTTAGAAAATATGTAAAAATATTTTTAAATCGATTTTATTGTAATTCACATGCAGAAAAGATCGGATTTAACAATTCTCTTAGATGACATAATATTTATACTTACAACGTAGATTTTCTTAATACATCAGTAGTATTTTAACTCCTACTCAAGTTAATTGTTATAAGTAACTTGACGGTTCTAAAGTAGATGATTTTCGTATTTCAACTATATATTGTGTCTTTTGGAATTTACTTCCTCTGGTAATTTAGTAATTGTACTTAAGGGGAACTCATTAATTGTTATTGCTCCTCTACAATTTGATGGTCCCACGGTTGAGGTATTTATAATTAAATCATGTAGATTTTACGTATCTATATTTTTCTTTTTTTTTCTTTTATTTTTCTTTTTTTCATTATTGTTTTAACATTGAATCCTTTTGCGCTATTGAATAAATATTTTATTCTCGTTTCCTATGAATTGTTAATCATTTTGACTAACAGCAATAATAATAATAATAATAATAATAATAATAATAATAATAATAATAATCCTTACACCCAGGTACTAAACCGATGTTTGCTTCTTGTATTGCTATTATAGCAATGTTTCCTCTACTATATACAGTAGATACAAGGTTATTAAGTCTACTAAATGCGTGATACCTCATAATTCCCCTTCTGTGATTACCTTGACTCTACCCCTCTAGTGATTCTATGGCATCTCAAGGAAAAAGATTACCTATGAAAAATTTACATGCATTCATTCATAGATACAATATACACATTCATAAATACATATGCTTATTTACGTAATATGGGAAAATATCAAGGCATTATTAAATACTTTTACCAAGCATATCACCGGATTTTTATTGTTATCCGTTGCTGTTAGTGATAAATATGGTTTAACAATTACATAATTTCTTTGTATTTTACTTTTTCCAGAAGTCTTGGAAATGTTCTATACTGTATGAAATTATTCCGAAAATTGTCCTCTTATTTCTATATACGTTTGCTAGCCGTATATGTGTAATGCTTACGTGTGCATGTGTTTGCTTTCATGATCATATATATATATATATATATATATATATATATATATATATATATATATATATATATTGTATATATATATATATATATATATATATATATATATATATATATATATATATATATATATATATGTGTGTGTGTGTGTGTGTTTAGGTGAACAATATATATAGTCCACACAAGCCTTCTCAATCACACAATGTATATATATATATTTAATTATATATATATATATATATATATATATATATATATATATATATATATATATATATATATATAATGTCTCTGTTTCTGTTTGTATGTATAATGTTCACCTCAAGACTGTGAGCAGCAGGCAAGAGCCAAGCGCCCACCTGAGCATTCAACTGGCAGTGTTTTCAACAACAAAATGTCAGATCACTAGTTTTGTTATCCACGTAAACATTGGGATCAAACCCGCGTGATTTGGTCATCGAACAGCGCCGAGGGAAACAAACATCAGTGTAGGTTTTGTTTGTGCGCCTCCGTGTTCCATTGTTTTCCATTACACAATTATTTCGTGATAGAAAATCGGACGGGAAAAACAAAAACCCTCGTCCAATTATTTTTTTAGTAATGGGCGTCCAGAAGCCCGACCCGACGGCCTATTAGTGGATTTGGGGCGTTGTGGACTGTTTGTCGTGACGCCCACTTGACAACGGTTAGACGCGGCTGGGATGTGAAATGGGCGTGTGATGTTCGAAAGGGAGGAGGTGATCGGAGGGCGCTCCTGGACTGCCTACCGACATAGATTAGGACGTCTCGTTGACAACTCCCTTCAGGAGAACGTCTCTCTCTCTCTCTCTCTCTCTCTCTCTCTCTCTCTCTCTCTCTCTCTCTCTCTCTCTCTCTCTCTCTTTCGTTTCTATCAGCCGAAAGACGTCTGACGGTGGCTGACAGGGATAAAAAGGATGTCTTTCCAGATCAGGTTTGGGTCTCGTTCACCTGTGGATGTTGCGATCGATTAAACGATTTACAAGAAGAATTACAACTGCTGTAGATTTTGTATTTATTGATGTTATTTCCTTCGATGGGTTTGTGTTGTTTGGTTATTACTCAGATTTTTTTTTTATATACGTTACAATTGTCTGATATTGATGTGAATAATTTCTTATGTTCAGAGCACTTCCTTCTGGATATTCATAGACACCAGTTTCCAGTAGAGCCCGGTAAGAGTACTTCTTTCTGGACATAGATAGGCACCAGTTTCCAAAAGAGCCCAGACAGTCTGTGTATTCTAGAACAAGAGAAGGACCAATGGTATCGGGTTCCAAGAAGGGATCCAAAAAACAGTATCTCCCGAAAAATGTTTAAAGGTCGTGAGTACTTTTAAAAGCTTGTGTGTCTGTTTTGTGTGTGTGTGTGTGTGTGTATGTGTATGTGTGTGTATCTAGTCCTGGGCCCTTTCCTCGTCCTCTGGCACGACGAGGGAGCGACACAACATGAGACTGATAAAGCTGTCGGTGTTCGTAGCTCCTTGTGATTTGTTTATGTGACGTCCAACATGAATCTTATTTCTCACCTGGGTCTCTGGTGCCGGGCCTCCGTAAATCAATTCGGTTCCTCCTTGCGCACTAAAACTGGCGTCTACCACAAGGAGAGAGAGATAAGTCCTCGCCGCGTTTTCCGCAACGCTGGAGACATATTTATGCGCGTCAGGGGCGAGCCGATGCGAAGTCCGGTGATTTTTATGCGGTCGGAGGCGCTGTAGAAGGAAGCACGGGTAGGGTGTCTCGCTGAATAGGGAAAAAAGACATTTAAGGAAAAAGGGGGATAGGAAGGAGGATGATTAAAAAGAATGGGGTAAAGGTTGTGATACGGAGAATAACTTGGATGCCGATTTCTAGTAAATTCCAAAGTTCTAGGAAAAAAGATCTATGAAGCTCCACACGCACAAACACATACACACGCGCACGCACACACACACACGCGCGCGCGCATGCACGCACACACATATACACATATAGATAGATAGATAGATAGATAGATAGATAAATGCATGCCTACAAGTTTTTTTTTATCTATGCACAAACACTCTACACACGTATAAAGGCAAAATGCGTGTCATTCATATATATATATATATATATATATATATATATATATATATATATATATATACATATATATATATATATATATATATATATATATATATATATATATATATATATATATATATATATATGTGTGTGTGTGTGTGTGTGTGTGTGATATGATATGATAGAAAGTAAAGTACTATGAACACCAAATTAACAAAATAAAACAATCAATTTAGGTTGACACTATTTTAACTAATTTATGTGAAAAGTAGCTAGGTGACGTTAATGTATATATATATATATATATATATATATATATATATATATATATATATATATATAGATAGATAGATAGATAGATAGATAGATAGATAGATAGATTATATATATATATGTGTGTGTATATATATATATATATATATATATATATATATATATATATATATATATATATATATATATATATATATATATATATATGTACCATCAGCCGTAATAGTCCACTGCAAGGCAAAGGTCTCAGACATGCCCTTCCACTCGATTCTGTTAATGGTCATTCCATGCCAGTTTATACCGTAAAATCAAATCTTAGTTCTTCCATGCATCACCTTCTCTTCGTTTCACTACTTATTTTGCAATCTCCAGTGAGCCATTCCGTTATTCTCTTATTCTTGATGTCCATCTCTTATTTGACATTCTCATTATATGTCCTACCCACGTCCATTTTTTTTCTACATGTTAGAATATCCTCTACTTTGATTTGCTCTCGTATCCATGTTGCTTCTTTTCTGTCTCTTATTGTTATTCCCATCATTATTCTTGCTATGATTCTTTGAGTTGTAGTTAGCATATGTTCTAAGGCTGAAGCAAGGGGCCAAGTTTCTGATGTATGCTTATAAGAGAAAATGTCATTTTACATTTCATAATCTCATTTTGCTTACCAAAAGCTTCACATCCCATGCTTATCCGTATTTTATTTTCGGTATCATGTCTTGGGGAAACACTTACCGGCTGTCGTAAGTCCGTATATTCATTAACAATATCTAGGGGTTCGTGTATAATCCTTATTTGTTGTGTCCTTGCATTTTCATTGAATTTAATCTTAGTTTTACTTGAATTAATTTTCAGTCCTACATTTCTGCAAGACTGTTCTATACCTACAACTTTGGAAAACTTTAACATTTTACTAATTCACAAAAAGGGAGCCACAAAACACCGGAAAAATTACCGCGCTTAAGTTTATTCAGTAATATATAGAATATTTACAAAGATCATATAAAGCCTAATAGAAAGACACTTAGACTTTAATCAACCATGAGACCAGGCAGGCTTTTTAAATGGATATTCAACAACTGACCATATCCATATAATTAACCAGCAAATTAAATAATTAACAGACTATGACAAACCATTATATAGGGCATTTATTGACTATGAGGAGGCTTTTGATTCTGTCAAAATCTGATCAGTAATTACAGCCCTTCATCAATGGAAAGAAATGTATGAAGCTTATGTTACATCACTGTAAGATATCAATATGAGAAGTACAGCAATCCTAAAACTACATAAAGATAGTGAGAAAATTCCGATTGAGAAAGGAGTTAGACAAGGAGACTCCATTTCTCCTAGATTATTTACAGCATGCTCAGAAGTATTAAAAAGATTAGATTGGAAAGATGTAGGCATTAACCTTATTTGGGAATACATTAACAACTTTAGGTTTTCAGATGACTTAGTCCTGTTTAGTGAATCTTGGGAGGAATTGCAAAAGATGATATTTCTCAATAGAGAAGACAGAAATTTATTGTGTGTGTGTATATATATATATATATATATATATATATATATATATATATATATATATATATATATATATACACATATATATATATATATATATATATATATATATATATATATATATATATATATATATATATATATATATATATATATATATATATATATATATATATCGCTTTTATTACCTTAAGACAAATCTTTATTGTAATTTATTAAATCTTATTAGGATTAAAATATGGAAGATTTAAAATTTTCCATATTTTGCCAATTTATCTATCTTGTACAGACAGTTATTTAACCATTAATTCAGTGTTACAGAAGTTCTTCAATGAAATTTATCCTTATATGAATGTTAGTAAAGAAAAATATAATATTTCAGTATAATGTGGAATACTAAAAATTTATACTAAAGCAATTTGTTTTTTATATCAAGTTGTAAAAATTCACAATAAACGGTAGTTATATTTGATAGTAAATAAATTTTTGATTCCCGGAAAAAGTATACAGTATTTTGTTTAGTTACCAGCCACTATTAATACATAATCCCCTTTGATATCCATTGGATAGGAAGTGGGACTTGAACACCTTTTGTGAAAAAAAAAAGAAAAATAGATTAAGTTGTAGCCTGTGGTGTAGTCACATCAAGTTTATAAGAATCTTAAATGAAAAAGGATATGTTTCTCTTTTAAATGTTGATTTTGATATGTTAAAACGTGGAAATTAGGTTATCCAGTACTTTTAATTTTGTATCTAATGGATAGAATGTTTATATTTACTTATAGCTTTATTTTCAAGAAGTTTTGCCAATATTATAAAATATAACAAAAGCTTTTCTGGGTAAATTTCGGAAAGAAATATTTAGTTTCGTTTCTTGATTTTTTATTACCCGCTTAACGAACAGAAAAATACATCTCCACGGAGTTTCATTATTTTTTAATCAATTTGGTTTAAGCAATAAAGGCGTCAATTAACATTCTCCTAACTGATTAATAATCTCTTTGATGAAAGTGTACAAGCAAACCACCAGTATTCCCTCATAATCGAGCTCGTCGTCACTGTGTGTGATTATAAGTACACATAAAGTTTTATGGGAATTTTCATGGCGAATATATACACTGAACATATGTGGGAATATTTTAAGGTTGCGAAAGGGTTTGCGTATCGCCATGATCAGCAAAGCTGTACTAGTCAGGGCCTTAGGGGCACCCATACTATGTTGGTTTGCTGTGGGTGATCAGACGAAAATATCCCACCATCAGCACTTTGCATTGGGTAGCGTGATGGTGAAAACTGGTCAAACCACATACAGAAATAAAGACATTTCTAAGGCCTTTGTTCTGCAGTGGACTAAAAACGGCTGTATTTGTTAGTTGTAACTAGTCCACTGCAGAAGAAAGACCTGAGACATGTAATTCAATTTGTGCAATTTATGTTTATTTATGGTCTTTCTATGCCAGTCCACACCCGCAAGCTTTCTTAGTTCGTTAATCCTTCGTCTTTTCTTCCTTCCACGGCTTCTTTTGCAATCTCTAGGGACCCATTCTGTTATTCTTAATGTTGATCAATTATCTGTCATTCTCCTTATATGTCCCACCCATGTTTATATCTTTTTCTTTCATGTTGTTAAAATATCATCTACTTTGATTTGCTCTCGTATCCATGTTCTTTTGGTCTCTTGTGTTATTCCCATCATTATTCTTTCCATAGCTCTTTGAGTTGTAACTAGCTTATGTTCTAAGGGTTTAGTAAGGCTCCAAGTTTCTGATGCATAAGTTAATGCTGATAGGACCATCTGATTAAATATTTTTCGTTTTAGAGAGAGTGGTATTTTAATTTTCATAATCTAATTTTTTTACCAAATACTCTCTGCCCCATGCTTATCCTTCTGTTAATTTCGGTCTCATGTCTTGGGAAAACACTGTCTATCCTAAGTACGTACATTCATTAACAATCTCTAGAGGGTCGTCCTTAACTCGTATTTGTTGTCTCCCTGTATTTTCATTGAACATTATCTTATTTTACTCATATTCATTTTCAGACCTACATTTCTGCTTTCTCTATTCAAATCTTCTATCATCTTTTGTAATTCTTCCCATGAATCACTAAACACAATTATGTCATCTGCCAATTTCAAGTTGTTAAGGTATTCCTTTTAAAAACTTCTAGGCATGCTGTGAATGATTTAGGAGAGATGGGGTCTCCCTGCGTGACTTCTTTCCCAGTGGGAATTTTCTCACTATCTTTATGTAGTTTTAGGATTGCTGTAGTTCCTGTATAGACATCTTTAAGTGTTTTAACAAAAGATTCCTCTATTCCTTGTCTTTGAAAGGCTTTCATTACTGCTAAGGTTTTGACAGAATCAAAAGCTTTCTCATACTATATAAATTGTAATAATCTTGATTTTTCCATTAGCTGGTTAATTACATATATATGATCAATTGTTGAATACCCTCTTCCAAAGCCTGCCTGCTCTCTTGGTTGGTTAAAATCTAGCTATCTTTCTATTAAGAATAGCAATTGATTGGATAATAAATGAAGGATATTTCATAGTAGTATAATTCGTTGAACTTTACACCAAATGTCTGCAAGAATGCTCTATACCTACAACTTGGAAAAACTTTTTTATATTCACAAAATTGGAGACACAAAAGACTTGAAAAATAATTATCGCACAATAATTTATCTCTTTATAAAAAATATTGAGAAAGATAATATTAGGCTATATATATATATATATATATATATATATATATATATATATATATATATATATATATATATAAATATATGTATGTATATATATGTATATATATGTATATATATATATATATATATATATATATATATATATATATATATATATATATATATGTGTGTGTGTGTGTGTGTGTGTCTGTGCATTTCTTTTAGAAAATAACTCCTTTTCTTAATATAGTTACCTATATACTGTAGATAGGGGAAGTTATATAATACATATGCTTTATTCTTTTGTAATATAATTCGCATGAGTATTTTGCTTATTGAGGCTAAGGGGTACACAATTTGTTTCATTTGTTCTTGTTGCCATTTATAAGAAACTGCTTAAACATGTATAGTGTGAAGAACGAGATAAATCAAGAAGTTACATAGAAAAATCGAGAGCTGTATATGTAAGTTTATTTTCGGGTATATCTTTTAAAAGTTATTTATTTAGGCTTATGTCTATATGTATATATATGATTATGTATATGTATGATATAGTGTATATATATATGTATATATTATAAGATAAGTACATATATATACATGTGTGTATACACACATTATATGTATGTATATATATATATATATATATATATATATATATATATATATATCTATATATCGTATGTACAGATGTGTGTTTATTTATTCATGATTACCTTGGGAAGAAAATAGTTTGTGTACATCGAATATCCTGTTAGGCTTATAACAATGCACAATGTAAAAGTAAACTGGAAAAAGATATACACATACAGTGTCAAACGAAAAACCCGTTTGAAA
>NC_090733.1:160147410-160149910 GCF_036898095.1 Palaemon carinicauda | reverse complement strand
TCATGTTGCGTAATGCTAGTTCTGGGCGCTTCTCGTCCGTCAGGAACATACGGGAGATTTGGCCTATATAAAGGACAGGTGAAGAGCGAGAGAAGCAGAGTAGGATAATATTAACACCACTGGTGTTTGGAGACATTTTTTCAGCTACACCCTCTGTGACTCTGAAAATTAGTGACTACAAAAAACGGCATTAATAACTTGAAGATAAAGAAGTTCAAAAGTTCATCCCTTCGTCATCAGAAGCTGTGATTCTACATAAAAACCCTTTATATCTCATACTAAGCAACGCCGTCTGTCCTTCGTTGCATAGAAGTTTGTGAAGTCAATTCAAGACCTACTTCGTCGTAAGAATTCATATAATGTTTTTATTTAGTTTTGGTACTCCGTTAGTATTTCTGTGGATCTTGTGTAATGCTGTAAATATTTATGTTAAATCTCAAATATAGTTCTATTTTATGTTTGCTGGCTATTAAATGTTATTGTTTTGCTATTGTTTGGTAAACTTATTTTTTAGTAGATTTGCATAATCTGCGTCGTGTACGATTGTTGAACGTAACTCCTGTCTTTGTCCATTTCTTTTCTTACATGTTGTTATAATATCCTGTACTTTAGTATTCGCTCGTATCCATGTTGTTCTTATTCTATCGCTTAGAGTTATTCCCATCATTATTATTTCCATAGCTCTTTGCGTTGTAACTAACTTATGTTCTAAGGCTTTAGTAATGCTCCGAGTTTTCTTTGATCTCTCGAGTCTCTTGACTCCTTGAGATGTCCTAATCACGTGATGTCATAGGACTTTCTATAGTATTTTAATAATCATTAGAACTATTCAATATATCAATGAACATTGGGAAGTAAACTGACTTATATGTTTTCGGAATTTGAATGACTACTTGTGAAAAGATAATGAAGTATTTTAAGGAAGTATTCTTAATTTATATAGCTCCTCTTTGGAAAGAAAATAAATACATATGAATTTGGAAGTTATACCTGACCCCCCTTTAAAGGTCGCTCACGAATGGCAGAGGTAGGGAACAAAATGATGTCCTAGAGCCTGACCATATACATATATGATCAGTGCCCAAGCTCCCTCTCCATCAATCTAGGACAAAGAGGCCCAGGCAATGGCTGCTGATGACCCATCAGGTAGACCTATAGGTGCCCCCTAGCTCACAATATTGGCGAAGTTGCAAAAATTAATAGAAACTATCTAGATTGACCATGACTCGAGCCCCCTTCAACAGATTGCTAGGCAGAAACGTTTCCAATAGGCTACCACAATGTTGAAGGACACTTGATTGATAAATCTTAGAGACTGCATGACCCCTCACTGGAGTTTATTTTACAAATGAAAGGCCATATAACACTCTAATATTGCCCGTATGTTAATTGTGCTATTACAACACTGTGGTTAAATTAAGATGAAGTAGATCTGTAAGTCAGGTGACTAGTATATCAAAGGGTATCCAAAATATTTATAACCATAATCGTGAGTATTAGCAATATTATTGCAAATATATATATATATATATATATATATATATATATATATATATATATATATATATATATATATACATATACCTGTTTGAAAACCGATTCCATAAGGCCAAAGAAATGGGATACAAAAATTTTTAAGTGCATATCCATTTTGATTGTCGCTGTTTGGTCATTGCTGTTTTGTGTGTGTGTGTGTGTGTATATATATATATATATATATATATATATATATATATATATATATATATATATATGTATATGTATATATATATATATATATATATATATATATATATATATATATATATATATACTTTATGTGTTTGAGGAGATGCTTATCCTATATATACATGAGCGCATATAAACAAAGAAGACGCAAGAAGATGGATATAGGCAACCAACTGCATATTCACACACTGACGAACGCACCCATCTCCATAGAGTAATGCGATTTAATTATAAATGATTGGCTCCCTTTTATGACACGGGTGAAAGGAAGAGGCAGCCACAGAGAAACCCCAGCACTAATTCCTGCCTCCGTTTAACCATGTTGCCTCAGGGATGTTCCGGCCAGCCTCTTCATATTGTGTGGGTTTGCCTAAGAGTAATATCATTAAAATCCCAGTCATTGTTTAGAGAGAGAGAGAGAGAGAGAGAGAGAGAGAGAGAGAGGAGAGAGAGAGAGAGAGGAGAGAGAGAGAGAGAGAGAATCCCTCGAAGGGATTCTTCTTGGTTCTTGTTATCACTTTAATTCAATATCTTATTTTATTGTTATAGTTTTAAAGTGTCTTATTTTTCTGTAGCCTTCTTGTTTATAGTTTTAGATATATTCATTATTTTTTTCTGAAGTATATAGGTTGCATAAAACTTCTTAATTATTTATCGATGCAGTTTAAAATACAAGTAGGTCAATTAGTTAGTCAGGGTAAATAAAAAAAAAAACTAAATGAAAACTGTTGTGATATTGGAAGTAAGTTGAAAACAGATTTTTATATAAAAA
>NC_090733.1:160127410-160144910 GCF_036898095.1 Palaemon carinicauda | reverse complement strand
ATATCCTTTACTTTTTAAACTATTTTCTATATCCTGGAAGAGCCGACCAAGAGTAGATAAGAGTTTATTGAGTTTTATAGACATCATAATGTGTTATTAATGCGAACACAAATCCTTGAAAGTATTTGTGTCGAAGGCAATATGTCCGATATAAATACCACCTATACTTTACAAACGATAATTCCTCACTCTTACAAACTAAAAGGTTGCTGAGTTGTATTCTGATGCTGACCACTATTTTTCTCAACATCCAATATATTCTACGATAACTTTTTAAATGAGTTTAGTAATACTAACATTCGGCAAGTATATTTTCACATCAAAATTGATCCGAGTATCTCGAAGTTCAGTGAATATTATATCTAACGCTTTTCGACATCAAGAGGGTTTACATTTTTTGCGCTAGAAAATTCAGTTTTTCTGTGTACAGGAAAGTTGAAAGAAACAAATAAAAGATGCATTGATTATACACGTTGTTTAGGAAAGTTACTCGCCCGTGGGTCTGACGGAAACATCAAGAAAAATCCTGTATTCATGACTCAAGATGCCTTGTGAACAATGTGTTTTTATGCTGTTACCGTCTTTATCATTGTCTTGTCTCTGGTTTTGTATTTCAATTGGCGTTCTTTTATTTGTATTTCCATATTAATTAAAGTTATTGTGTTCAGTTGTCCTCGTGTCTCTGCTGATTGTAACATTTACTGTGTCTGTGTTGAAAATATTTTATGTTCTGAGGTTTAGGCGTCCCTCCTAGCTAAGGTAATGTAGTGCAGTGCATATATGATTATTGTTGATGCAACTACACTGCAAAAAAAAAAAAAAAAAACTCCGTAAGTTTAATCGGAAATTTTTAGTAAAAATATACTTTTCTCAGCCGTATTTCAGTAAAACAAAGACGACCGTAATTTTTATCCTACTTTGTTATTATCTTTTACGAGTTGCTGACCTTAATATCACGCTTTAACGTCGATATATCCGTTTTTAAAACGGCAAAAGCCTGACAACATTTATTCCATGATTTATGCTGTATTTTACGGAAACTTTTTAACAGTGTAAGCAGCTGGATTTCATGCGATGTTAGGTTTGCTGCGAGGTGTAGCAATGCCCAGTTAATTACAGGTGCCACTTTTAGAACGTTTGAATTTAAAGTAACGCAAAACCTCAGGTATCTGTGAAGTTTTGCATCTTCGTAGATATGAGAGTTAGGATAAGGTTAGTACGAAGGATGCATGATTCTTATCGTACTGAAGACTGTTGTAGAGCTTGGACCTCATGATTTACGCTAATATAAGTTTAACTTTGGTGTTAGTAACGATTTTTTCTTATTTGCAGGTGCTTAATTCTTATACTTGTACATTGAATTACGTTGGCTTAATTTGTCATTGATGTAGGTTTAGATATCACCTACTATATTTTTTGACAGCAGCTCTGTATACCCATGGACATCTGCAAGCTTGGGTAAATACTTGAGTGGCCGATTGCGTTTTTGAGTAAACATTGACACTGATTATAGGTCAGTTACAAATATCAATCCAATTGTTTGGGTTTCAGTTAAGCGACTTGCGTTCGCTAGAGGATAAGCGTTTAAGGTTAGTAGTAATTATACAAAACTTGAGTGTATCGGGCTGTCTTGAAAATAATATTTATTGAAAGAAAGTTTTATAATCTCTATTAACTCTCGCACTAATTAAAACAGCCGGAGAGAATAGATTACGAAATTCCCGAAAATTAAGGTACAATTTCAAAATTTATTGTCGGTTGGATTGTTTTTTTTTTTTTCTCTCTCTAATTTGCATGATTGAGGTGTTGATTTATTTGGTTTATCATACTGAATCGGTATGTCTTGATAAGACAATGGTTTAAATTATTCTTTCAATTTTAAAAGGACTTACTATATTCAAGTGTACTTAATAATGATTCCAAGTAGTTGTTCTCCGTCCTAATTGCACGATTAAGTGTCATGTTCCTTGATTTCATCTCAGGGTAGAAACACAACAAGTTTTTGAATTATGCAGTCTTTGATGAAGCAAATTTACTTGTTTCTTTAAATGATTTGAAAACGTCATTTTGATTTTTTCATTATGTCCTCAGTTGGTCTCAGTTTTTACACTGAAATATTTCTTATTTCTTCGTAAGTCGTGATCATGACGCTAGTGAAGTGAAGCTTAATAAAACTATCAGTAATGTCGATGCAACTTTAATGAAGTATATTAGAATATTTATAAAACCAGTTAATTTGCGATGTTAATGTTTTCTTATTTGTTTCATTTCAGGTAAGCGAAAAAATAGCATCCAGTAGCGTCTAAAAGAGGTCAAGGTAGTATTTGGAAACTAGTATATTTTTCACGAGGGTAATAAGAGTTCACTTTTGTTGTTGTCTGGTAGGATTACCTTAATTTAAACTTAACAAGTTTGGCGTTTGTAATCTTCAGTTAGTAATATTTTACTATTTACCTTAGAAATTTGGGTTTTGTTATCTTCAATTGGCATTCATTCATTATGTAGCTTTGATATCATCAGGTGGACTTATCTCTTAAGTAATGCATATTTGATGATGCAATATTCGAATATCTTTGAACATTTACATGTAATAGGGCTAATTAAAAGTTATTTTAATTATTTTTTTTAAAGTTTTCAGTCGTGAATCTAATATATGATAAACATTTATTCACTGTAATACAGAAAACTTTATTCAATTGATAAGTTGTGGAGAAATAAGCGCTAGTGCTGTAATGTGGCTTAGAATAGTTTTCGTTACGTGTCTTTAAAGAAGTAGTTATTATGTTAGATATGTGTCTTAAAATTTTAAATATTGCGGGACACCTTTGTTGGGTAAAGGTTCCACCACTGTATACTAAAGTTTATGTAAGTACGTGCACAATAGTAAGTATTTACCATGTACGAATCCGGTAAAAAATAACTATCCAGGACGTAGCTGCTAATTAATAGAACTTTTAGGACTGAATGTATTTTGCCATTGATGCTATTTTATATAACTTTGGTAAGTAAAGGAGGGGATATCCAAGTAGCATTGTTAGCTCTCTTAAATTTGAGTGAATGACCTACCATACTTAGAGTCAGCAGGGTTTTGTAGAGCAGTCTCACTGTCAAGCTTCTGAAAGATATGTGAGCTGAGTAGATGCTAAGAATGCCCAAACTGAATGACCTGTGGATAGTTATGTTTTCTAATTTTAGGTCAAACTCGCAAAGGAAATATCAATTTTAGTTATTCTGAGGTGAATTAATCTGCAGTAAGAGCAAAAGGTTTGACATATCTCATAAATACTCTAAATTATGCGTTGCTGAAATTCATCTAAATGGCTGATGATAAACTCTGTATTCATTAAATTTCTTTTGATCTTTATATATAGATAGTCTTATAGGATAGGTTACCTATGAACCATAGTCTTCAATACTAGAAAGAATTGTCATGCAGGAATTTATAAAAGTAAGTGACCAGGTTATACCTACTACCCAAATAGATGTGTACAGTATATGTGCGTCAGATTTTGATAGCTTAAAACAACTATGTGTTGATCTGGGGAAAAGATCTTGGCAGTTCCAGCGATAGGTTTGACAATTCCCCACCCCTGCCCCTTTTCTCCATTTCCTAACAGTCATGCATAGATTTCTTGAGCTGCAGTGATGGTCACTTAAAGTAGATTTTCGGAGTAGTGCTGTAAGGTCACCTCAAATTATCCACTCTAGGCATTATTAAAGGGTATTTGCAGTATGTGCAGTTGCTTGCTTTCTTCAGTCTGGCCAACATCTTTCTACTTTTCCTCCAGTTACACCATGGCGCTGAATGGCTCCTGAGGCCTCAAAAGGCTATATCACTTTAATTCTGTGTCTATCGTTTGAAAAGGTTTGGGACTCAAATCTAACCTCTGGCTTCTTTATGTAAATGTTTACTAATTTATACAGTCTCTTGTAATTAGCATTTTCTGATTAACAATCTGTCACTAGATGAATTTGTAAGATTCTATTTTATTTCCCGGTGGTCACTGCCGTTTAGGAGGTATGGGAAGAGGAAACTGGCTTAGTTTCAATTTAGCAAATGCATTAAGGAGTCTTTACAAGCGGTATATTTAAATTCTTCAATAACATAAGCTGATAATTTTTAGATTATCGTATTTAGCATATCGGAGAGAGAGAGAGAGAGAGAGAGAGAGAGAGAGAGAGAGAGAGAGAGAGAGAGAGAGAGAGAGAGAGAGAGAGAGAGAGATATGAAGTACTCCCCTCCAAGCCTTTTACTAATTACACTTCTTGTTTAGTGGTTACTTGATAATTATTTGAATTAAAACAGATATTTATTAGGTACATCAAATAATGTTCCCGGGTATTATTATTAATTGCCACGCCACGTTCTTGTAAGAGAACCTTTCACCACCTTGAGTTATAGTCCCTCCTTAACTGGTTTTGGCCTAACGTATGTTTCATCACCTCTCTCTCTCTCTCTCTCTCTCTCTCTCTCTCTCTCTCTCTCTCTCTCTCTCTCTCTCTCTCTCTCTCTCTCTAAGATATACACATGTACTGTATTATGCACTCTTTTGTAATGTACTTAATCATATTTAGTTTATTAGTTTCAACTTGGCTGAGGGAAACCATATTTTGTTGAGATTTGTGTTAATGAGCAAAAGGGATTAAAAAAAAAGATTCATGTATACATAGATGAGATTCATTATGCATATATATATATATATATATATATATATATATATATATATATATATATATATATATATATATATATGTGTGTGTGTGTGTGTGTGTGTATGTATGTATATGTATATATGTATATATATGTATGTATATTATTATTATTATTATTATTATTATTATTATTATTATTATTATTATTATTATTTGCTGAGCTACAGCCCTAGTTGGAAATGCAAGATGCTATAAGCCCGTTGGCTCCAACGTGGAAAATAAACCAGTGTGGAAAGCAAACAAGGAAGTAAGAGAATTAATTAACCATTAAGATAAAATATTCAAGAACAGTAACAACAAATAAGATAAATATTTTACATATAGACTATAAAAACTTCAACGAAATAAGAGTAAGATAAATAAGATAGAAAGTGTGCTCGAGTATACCATCAAGCAAGAGAACTCTAACCCAAGAGAGCGGAAGATCATGGTACAGAGGCTATGGCACTACCCAAGACTAGAGAACAATGGTTTGATTTTTGAGTGCCCTTCTCCTAGAAGAGCTGTCTACCACAGCTAAAGAGTCTCTTCTACCCTTCCTAAGTGGAAAATAGCCACTGAACAATTTCAGTACAGTAGTTAACCCCTTGAGAGAAGAATTGTTTGGTAATCTCGAGCGTTGTCAGGTGTATGAGGACAGAGGAGAATATGTAAAGAATAGGCCAGACTATACGGTGTATGTGTGGGTAAAGGGAAAATGCACCGTAACGAGAGAGAAGGATCGTTTGTAGCACTGTCTGACCAGTCAAAGGACCCAATAACTCTCTAGCGGTTGTATCTCAACGGGTAGCTGAGATATACAATATATATACATATATATACATATATATATATATATATATATATATATATATATATATATATATATATATATCTATATATATATATACAGATTTATATATATATATATATATATATATATATATATATATATATATATATATATATATATATATATATATATATATATATATATGTATAATGTATAAATAAATTTACAGACATTTCAATACCTTCGGGCATTAAAAACAACAATAATGATAATAGTTGTCCGTGTTCATGAACACTTGAAGATTTGATTACAAGGTAAAGTTCAGAGCTGTGCGTTTGCAGTATTAGAGTTAATAACACGTTACTATTCTTAGAAGAAAACAAAACAAAACGTTATTATATGATTTATTTTAGATTTTTAACAATCATTTCCCCGATATTTGGGGTTTTAGTTACTTCTTCATCTGGAGCTATTACGATGAATTCGTTTCAGATCTGCGCACCCTTTTTATTAACTCCTCTTTGCATCACTTACTTTATATGTGTGCACCATTTCTCTAATTTGTTGAATTCATCTCTCCTAGATTCGGTTCGCAAGAAAAAATACATGGATAAATAAACCACATGCGTCTTTCTTTAATGATTCTGGTCATCAGTTTCACTCCCAAAATTCTTTGGTGTACCTTTGGTGATTAGATTAATTTACAAATATGTCGTACTTTTGTATAAATACCTTTATGTGTCTATGAGACATGATCCTTCTCTTCATCTTCCATACTAGGGTGTAACCCTTTAAGCTTCATGTTATTGTTTTCTATCTTTACTATTTTATTCACCATTAATCCTGCCAGTTTTATAATTGCCAGTCTCTATCAAGGCACCTCTCTAACAAGAAAAGTTTATATATCCTCGCGTGTCAACGTGTAATACATTGCATGAAATTGCTTGATGTGCTACACTGTATTTGCGATGCCTGTGTCATCAATTAAATTCTCTCCTATTGCTTTGCTTTACTATGTAGTGGGGGTTTTCAAAGAAGCAAAACAAATAAAAAAAGGTATCCTTCCAATACGTGGTCCTGAATGAAAACAGACGGGGCACAGAAATGTTAAATAATTTGGGTGTTGGCACACAATCTTCATTATACAAAAGTCTTGTTTTTACTGACAAAGCGAACTTTTAAAAAATGAAGATGAAAAGAGAAAAGAAAAGATATATTTTAAAATTTGTCTAATATATATCTTTTCTCCAACCTCAGTAGTTTTAATCTCGAACGTTTCATAGCAATCTTTTTTGGGGAGGAGTTTGTTAGTTCCATAACTTTCTCCACATGGTTCTACCATATAACTATAGACAAACTATATATATATATATATATATATATATATATATATATATATATATGTATATATATATATATATATATATATATATATATATACATATATATATATATATATATATATATATATATATATATATATATATATATATATATATATATATATATATATATATATATATATATCTTTAAAATAACCACGTGTTGCAAACTTACGATTCAGCTATCATGGTGGAGATGGGTTTATTTCAAGTCTATGAACAGATTTCTGAATTCGACAGGAATATGTACCGGGACTTGTCATAAACTTTTATCTCTCTTGATAGCTCAGTCGGTAAGGTCTCTGCAGGCATAGTTTTCAGCCGAACAGGTGGGGGTTCGAATCTCCACCCGGCCAGAAGCTGTTACCATAAAATGAATTCCAAGTGGATATATATTCCCAAGATAGAATTCGGTATTAAATGCCATTCGTGGGTGATATTTACATTGATTGAAATCACGTGTGCTTGTGATATATGTTCATTAATATATATATATATATATATATATATATATATATATATATATATATATATATATATATATATATATATATATATATATATATAGTGATCTGTGTTCCAAGGATTGTGTTGTACATTTGCCATCCATCATTATCCAAATTTTCTATCTGGATTTCCAATACTTTTTCAATTCGCAGTCTCTGAAGTAGAACGAATGACGAAATAAGATATTTATTTCGTGTGTATACTGAATATATATAAGCATGTTTATCATCACATCTCAAGCTTTTGCGGTAGTGTACTATGTTCTCTCTTTCTCTATAACCTGGTTGAGGTCCCGGGGCCCATAGTATACTAATAGCATTTTAATCTCCAATATTACATTCGCTCGTCATACTGTCTTTGTTTCTGGCTAGCAAAAACGGAACTTTTCTACCCCTTAACTTGTTTAGGCTTTCAGTATGGAGTCTCTCTCTCTCTCTCTCTCTCTCTCTCTCTCTCTCTCTCTCTCTCTCTCTCTCTCTCTCTCTATACTTAAATTTAAAATAGTATGTACAGTTGAACACAATAATTGCTGGCACAACTTGTTCTGAGGAATTGCATCCTATCACACCCTTACTTGGCTGTGATTAACCAAACAGCTTATGTAGGAAGAGATGGTGCACAGGGATGCACGTAGAAACTCTCCTCCCTGTAAGGGTGTGACAAGGTACACTTCATCAGAGAAATGTGCCAGGAATACCAGTGTTCAACTTTGCATGATTATTCCGCTTGCACGAACGAGATAGAGCGTATTCCAGATCCTTAAAGCAATCATGAATTCAATTGACTCCCCTGTGCAGCATGATATCAACAGCATATCAACGGAATGCCATCAAGATCACAACCATCTGCGGTCTGGTAGATCATCACCGTGGAACGGATTAAGTATCGGCCCCTGGTGCTCGGTAACAGGAATCCTACTGAGTTCTCGGTAAGGGGCCCAACACACACCACCATTGGCCATATTACCGAGTGAAAAGGGTTAATGTGGAAAGGTTTGTTTGTGCGTAGGGGTGGGGAATGTGCAGTGGCTCGGTAGGGGAGGGTCCATCTAATCCTGGTGGTCGACTTGTGAAAGGAGATTAGACTAATACATTGGAAGGTCCTGGGTGGATTGCAACAGCTCTGGCAGATTCACGTAATATATATATATATATATATATATATATATATATATATATATATATATATATATATATATATATATATATATGTGTGTGTGTGTGTGTGTGTGTATGTGTGTGTGTGTGTATGTATGATTAATAACAGCAGTTTGTATTTATCATTTTCCTTCTGATTATTTAGGTTTCTCACTGTATTACGTTGTTTTACAGTACACAGTGGTAGAATTATGTAGAAGTACAGGTACTATGATATATACTATAAACATATGTTTTTATATGATATAATAGTGAAGTATATATATATATATATATATATATATATATATATATATATATATTATGTTTTGCTATATGATATAGTAGTGGTTTGTTTATATATATATATATATATATATATATATATATATATATATATATATATATGTATATGTATATTGAAAAAAAGGATAAAGTAGTGCGTTTATATAGTATTATCTACTATTCTTTATATCTTTACCACTGTAATAATTTTTATTATCTTCAATGCAATTTCATATTACTTAAAAAATATTTAAGTATATGATACATATAGTATTATAATAGTTGAAATATTAGAATTAATAAAATTGATAGTGAAAATATGATATATCATTGAAGATAATTAATGTTGTTATATTTGAAGCGCAATGTAGGTATTGAAAGTAAAATAATAGTTGTGAATAGTATTGGAATAAGTTATTGAAAATGCGATATATAGTTAAAATATGATAAAATTGTGAAGATATGATATAGTGGGTAGTGAAGATATGATAGACTACATTGGAGATGTAATGTGTGTAGTGGAAGTAAGAAATAGTTTTGGAACTTGTGGAGAGTATTGAAATATGATGTATTGATATGATGTTATATAGTAGTGAAGATAAGGTATATTAATGAATATATGATGTAGATTATGATATAGTATGAAAAATAATGACAATCAAATGAGGGGATATTAGGTTTTCATATGTTTTATTATTATTATTATTAATATTATTATTATTTTTATTATTATTATTATTATTATTATTATTATTATTCATCTCTCCTACGCCTATTGACGCAAAGGGCCTCGGTTAGATTTCGCCACTCGTCTCTATCTTGAGCTTCTAATTCAATACTTCCCCATTCATTACCTCCTACTTCGTGCTTCATAGTCCTCAGCCGTGTAGGCCTGGATCTTCCAACTCTTCTAGTTCCTTGTGGACCCAACCTGAATGTTTGGTGAAATAATCTCTCCTGGGGAGCGCGAAAAGCATGCCCAAACCATCTTCATCTTCCCCTCATTATGATCTCATCCACATGTGGCACTCCAGTAATCATTTGTAATCCTGTCCTGCCAGTTAAATCCCAATATCCTTTTGAGGGCTTTGTTCTCAATTCTACTAACTCTATTGGAGATTGTTTCATTACCATACCATGACTCATGTCCATAGAGTAACACCGATCTTACTAAACTGATATATAGTCTGATTTTTATATGTAATTTCAGGTGATTTGATTTCCAAATTTTATTTAACCTAGCCATGGTTTGATTTGCTTTTTTCAATCTTTCACTAAACTCTAATTCTAAAGACCCTGTATTGGAGATCATATTTCGTAAATACTTAAACAATTCTACCTCATTAATCCTTTCTCCTTTCAATGATATTTCATCTTCCAATGCATACTCCGTTCTCATCATCTCTGTCTTTCTTCTATTAATCTTCAGCCCAATCTTGTGTGATATTTCATGCATTCTAGTGGCAAGCATTGTAAATCCTTTGGTGTTCTGCCAACAAAGACAGCATCGTCAGCATACTCTAGGTCTGCTAAATTCCTATCACCAATCCAGTCCAATCCTTCACCTTCTCTGACAAAATCCATGAGGAGGATAAACAACATAGATGACAATAGATTCCCTTGGAGTACTCCGATGTTCACTGGAAATTCATTTGATAAGACTCCATTAACATTAACTTTGCACTTGCTATGCTCACGAACAGACTTAATCAAACTTATATATTTAAGATGAATACCACGATAACGCAAGACTCTCCACAAAATTGGCCTGTGCACACTATCAAACATTTTTTCATAGTTCACAAATGCCATCAAAAGGGGATTTCTATATTCGACGCATTCCTGTACATGTCTCAAAATGAAAATTTGGTCAGTGCAACTTCTATCTTTTCTAAATCCTGCTTGTTCATCTCAGCTTTTCATCAATCTTTGTTTCCAGTTTTTTTTTAGAATAAGCATACTATATATTTTCATAACAAATGACGTAATTATTATGCTTCTATAATTATTGCAACCAGTCAGGTCTCCTTTTTTTGCCATTTTCACCAACATTCCTAACTCCCTTTCATCAAGTTTTGCCTGTTCATGCCACATTCCACAAAATAATGTTGTAAGTAGTGTGGGAGTCGCTTAATTTTCGGCCAGTATCATCTTGGCAGTTATTCTATCGTATCCCAGGGCTTTCCATCTCTTGAGTTTTTTAAGGATAGTTTCCACTTTAAACACAATGAATTCATATATGGGCACATCAAGGTCTTCATCAGCTTCAGGTATATCACTCAAATTATTCCCTTCATATTTACTATTCATAAGCTCACTAGTATTCCATCCAATGTTGTCTTTCTTCATCTTCTGTTGTTGTAACAGAACCATCTCTCTTTTTGATGGGTATATCTTTCTTCTTCTTTACCCCAGTCGAGGTTTCATTAATAATGCTATCAGCAATTCTTACACCATAGCCACTTCCTGAATTCATAGCTTTGTCAGCCTTATCTTCTTTACTGTCTAAATATTCATTCCAGTCATCCCTGGCTTTTCATTTGACCTCACTGTCAGTACTAGAATACTTAGCATGCTCTACCTTGTAATTTTCATTACTTCAAGAAAACTTTCAACAATCAATTTCTGTCTCTGTCTCTTTTTTATAGTATCCAAGGTATCATTCGATATCCATGGCTTTCTCCTTGTAACTGTTTGCCCCAAGACTTCACTACCAAGTGACTGATATATGTCCCTAATATCACACCATTCTTCATTAATTGTCTGTTCTTCGTCTCTGAAAGTTTCTAAGACTGAAAATCGATTCCTACATTCAATTGCAAATGTTTCTCTGTGCTCTTCTAGAATCTTAGTTGTATCATACCTAGGTACTCTATCCATCTTTCTGTTGGGTGCTTTCAGTTTTAATTTCAGTGTGGCTATGAGGAGCTGTTGGTCACTAAAATATTGGCACCTCTATAGCTTCTTACATTTCTCAGAGTCCCCCTTTTCTCTTTATTAATGGGAATGTGATCTATCTGATTTTTTGTAATTGCCACATGGTGAAGTCTATGTATATTTCAGAATGTTCTTGTGTTGAAAAAGAGTACCTCCAATGACAAGATTGTTTGATGAAGAGAAACCTATGAAAGGTACTCCATTTTCATTTGCAACTTCGCCAAGACCCTCGACATCCACCACATTCTCTCCCTTGATTATTTCTTCCAAATTTAGCATTGAAGTCGCCAATCACAATTTTCACACCTCTCTCAGGGATCTCATCTATTACCCTCTGCAGTTCTTCATAGTATTCATCTTTCCTTTCTTCAGAGGAATCATTTGTTGGGGCATAGCCAACTATAATACTCATATTACACTACTTTGATTTGAACATTGCTAGTAACAATCTACTATTTACAGCTCTCCACTCGTTTAATGCCTTTTCTGCTCTTGGTGTCTTTATTATTATTATTATTATTATTATTATTATTATTATTATTATTATTATTATTATTATTATTATTATTATTATTATTAGCTAAGCTACAACCCTAGTTAGAAAAGCAGGATTATATAAGCTCAAGGGCTCCAAATGGGGAAAAATAGCTTAGCGAGGTAAGGAAATAAATAAACTTCACGAGAAATAGTGAATTATTAGAGTTTAATTCAGGGAACGCTGGGGAAGTATTCGTAATAAAAAGGAAAGCAGTTTATAATAGAAAGAGATGTGCACAGGATTAGTAGGATGAGAGAGAGAGAGAGAGAGAGAGAGAGAGAGAGAGAGAGAGAGAGAGAGAGAGAGAGAGAGAGAGAGAGAGAGAGAGACTAATATGATGTGAATGAAAGTATCCCTAATAAATGGAGAGATGCAGGATTACTTGGAAAGCTAAAGATTTCAGTTGCTTTCTCAAGTCTATTGGCACACTCATAACCAGAGCAGCACGGAATTGTGTACTATCATGTCACTAATTATGTGAAAAACAGAAAGAAAGAGCATGGCCATTTTAATCTGTCTTCGCAGCAACTGGCCAATGAAAGACTGGTTGGCTGATTGCCTGCCACCCGGGAACAAAGTGTCTTTTGATAATTGATGACTGTATAATTGACTAGGATGAAGAGAAGCAACTCGAAACCTACTTCAGTGTTGTGGGCATTGAAATTAAAAGTTTTTAGGCTTCGACAGAGGTTGCCCCTTTATACTGAAATATGTTTCGGCCAACTTCCCTTACTCCAGCTACCCTATCATTGGTCAATTGTGACCGATGACAAGCCCAGCATCTTTATGCCAGGCTGTAAAGCCCAGCGTCATTAGGACGGACGGTTAAACCAAGCGTCAATAGGTCGGGCGGTTAAGACAAGCATCATTCGGCAGGGTGCTTAAGCCAAGTGTCATCAGATGGGAAGTAAAGCCAATCGTCATTAGGCCGGGCGGTTAAGCCAATCGTCATTAGACCGGGCAGTTAAGCCAAGTGTCATTGGTCTTGCGGTTAAGCCAAGCATTATTAGACCAGACATTTAAGACATGTGTCATTAGGCCGGGTGGTTAAGCCAAGTGTCATTATACTGGACAGTTAAGTCAAGTGTCATTAGGCAAGGCCCTTAAGCGTTGTTAGGACGGACAGTTAAGCCAAGCGTCATTGGCCGAGCTGTTAAGCCAGCATCATTAGACTAGGCGGTAAAGTCAAGTGTCATTTTGCCGGTCGGTTAAGCCAATCGTCGTTAGGCCGGCCATTAAGCCAAGCGCCATAAGGGCGGTGATTAAGCCAAGCATTGTTAGGCCGTGCTGTTAAGCCAATCATTATTAGGCCGAGCGGTTAAGCCAGGCTTTTTTAGGCATCGGTTAAGCCAAGCGTCATTAGGCCGGGTGGTTAAGCTAAGCATTGTTTCATTAGGCTGGGTGGTTAAACCAAGCGTTGTTATGCCAGGTGGTCAAGCTAAGCATCAATATGCCGGGCAGTTAAGCCAAGCGTCTTAGTCCAAGCATCACTAGAACGAGCAAATGAGCCAAGTGTCGTTAGGCCAAGTGTCGTTAGGCCAAGTGTCACTAGAACGAACAATTGAGCCAAGCGCCGTTAGGCCGGGTGGTTAAACCAAGCGTCGTTGGGCCTGACAGTTAAGCCTAGTGTTGTTAGGCCAGGCAGTTAACCCAAGTATCACTAGGCTGGACGGTTAAGCCAAGCTTCATTAGGCGGGGTGGTTAACCCAAGCGTCACTTGGCCGTGCGGTTGAGCTAAGCGTCACTAGCCTGGGCGGTTAAGCCAACCGGCGTTAGTCCAGGTGGTTAGGCCAAGCATCACTAGGACATGCAATTAAGTCAAGCGTCGCTAGGATGGGCTGTTAAGCCGAGCGTCGTTAAGTTGGGCGGTTAGGCCAAGTGTCGTTAGGCCAGTCCGTTAACTCAAGCGTCACTAGGCCGGATGGTTAAGCCAATCATCATTAGGCTGGGTGGTTAAGCCAAACCTCACCAGGATGGCTGGTTAAGCCAAGCATAATTAGCCTGTATGGTTAAGCCAAACTTCACTAGGCTGGGCTGTTAAGCCGAGCCTCATTAGGCCAAGCCTATAAGCCAAACATCACTAGGCCCAGTGGTTATGCTAAGCGTCATTAGTGTGAGTGGTTAAGCCAAGCGTCCCTAGCAAGGGGGTTAAGCCAGGCATCATTAGGCCTAGTGGTTGAGTTAAGCGTCATTAGGCCGGGCGGGTAAGCCAAGTGTCATTTGGCTAGGTGGTTAAGGCCAGCATCATTAGGCCGGAAGGTTAAGCCATGCGTCATTAGGCCAGGTGGTAAAGCCAAGCATCATTAGGCCGGTGTTTAAGCCAGGCTTCAGTATGCCAGGCAGTAAAGCAAGCGTCAATAGGCCGGAGCTTAAGCAATGTGTCATTATGCGTGGCGGTTAAGCCATGCGTTGGTTTGCCATGTGGTTAAGCCAAGCATTGTTAGGCTTGGCTGTTAAGCCAAGCATCATTAGGGTTGGTGGTTAAGCCAAGTGTGGTTAGGCCAGGCGATCAAACCAAGCATCTTTAATCCATCTATTGTCTGTCATTCTCATTGTATGTCCTGCCCATGTTCATTTCTTATTCTTACATGTTAGAATACCCTCTACTTTAGTTTGCTTTCGTAGCCATGTTGCTCTTTTTCTGTCTCGTAGAGTTATTCCCGTCATTATTCTTTCCATAGCTCTCTGAGTTGTATTTTGCTAATGTTCTAAGGGTTTATTAATGCTACATAAGTTAATACTGGTAGTCTTTTTAACATATTAATGCTTTCACTAACAAAGACAGCCCTTTATTGTCTTTGATTCGCTAAGGTTGGAGAAGGCTCCTCCCATTTCCTAGAAGTAGTAAGAAGAGCAACACCTTGTCTGTTTTGTCATGGGAACACTATAGACATCTGACGATAGATTTCCTTTGAGTGTCTGTGTTTTTATTTTTTTTATTATTCTAACTGTACAGGTACCTGGTATAACAAGACTACTTGAGACTTGGGTCCAATTTACATTTAGGTTCACATTTTTTTCAACTTGATAAATGCCTCTATAATTGTGGTATGGCCTTTACATCGTAACTACTGAGTATAATCAGTAAGTGTTGTACTTTAAATCAAAATCTGTAAATGATGTTTATTTACGAAATGAGATCACAATTTGTCATTAAACTTTTAGTGTTAGTTATACAAAAGATCAAAGTGGAATAATCTTACAAGGTTTGTGTAAATACTGTAAGCTTTGCGTAATTTTGAGTAGCTGTAATTTCATGTACTTTTATGTAAATTAATACTGTGATTTTAGTTTTGTTCTTAGCTTTTGTTCATTTATGTAAATTGAAGATAGAGTGAGCTGGCCAACAAGACTAGCTGCTTCCTTGGCCCCCTTTTTATGTCAACAAATGGTTTGAATTTGAATTTGGATTAATTTAACAGTATTAAAGATAGTGGGCTGGCTAACAAGGCTAGCTGATTCCTTTGATGCCTTTTTATGTCAATAAATGATTTGAATTTGAATTTGCATTAATTTAACAGTATACATGAAACACTCAACTGTAGTACGAAAGATTTACAAAAGTAATAGATAAATACGTATATAAGATAAATTTTGTAAGATATTTTTATATTTTTTATTTCGCTTTATTTCTGTAATGAAAACTGCACTTACCTACATTCGTAAAGAGGGTCTGAAAAAGTATTGACACCATGAACAATGATTGGCTTTTGCAAATTATTGTAATGGGCTTTCAAGTACTGCAACATCTTTCTGTAGGAACCACTATCGAAAACTGTTGTTTTGAAGTTACATTTTTATAAAGAAAATAAGTTTAAGCAGGCTACCGGTTCATTTTGATACAGAAAAATTAAATTTTAACACGCCTTAATGCAAAAGAAAAGGAAATCAACTTATTTCAGAATTGAAATAAACATTGATATACTAACATAATATATCGTTATAGCATATCATAAAGTATAAGGATGATTTTATATTTATTTATTTAAATTCGTAAACTATGATAGAGGGAATGAAATATCTTGATGAAAAAACAGTATGGGAAACCGTTGTTTTTTTTTTTTTTTTTTTTTTTTTTTTTTTTTTTTTTTTTTTTTTTTTTTAATGAAATGAAAATTACTGCTGTCCTTAACGTCTAATAAATTTCTGCCCTATAAAAGAAGCATTAGAATACTTATTCTCTTCAACACCTGAAGCCTGGGCAAAAGCCGATGCTGGCACATGTCCGTCTTAATGTGAACCTACAGCCAATTTCAGATAAGGTTTTTCGTGAGCTATGTCAAGGATAAAATATATTCATCATAATATTCATATGCAATGAATTTTGAAGCAAGGTGTCATCATAGTACAAGGCTATATTTTCCCGTTAACTTTGCAATTCCCACGAGCTTTATAAACGCGCATCGTTGTGGCTGGCGAATGCAAATTATCATTAGCTGAAACCCTGCTTTGAGGATGTCATTTATTTACAAGTATAGGCTACTGCTTGGCGTTGCTGCCGTCTTGCATGGTTTAGTATCTCGTTTGGTAATGATTTATCATTCTTTTACCAAAGATAGTAGAGTGAAGGGAGAAAATTTATGATAAAGCCACCATATATCTTGAAATGTATGGTAGAAAGTTTTAAGAACAAGAAAATTATCCGTGGTCAATAGAGATAAGGAAAGCGAACGATTTTTTTTAAAGGTATTCCTTTACTATCAGGTGTGATAGTGATGATTGCGGGCTTGCAAAAGAATGGAGGGTTTGTGTGTGGTTGGTATTTAGTGTGCTAGCAGTCTAGGGTAGCCACCTGGAGGAGGGGGAGGAGAAGGTTGAAGAGAGAGAGAGAGAGAGAGGGGGGGGGGGGGGCGGTTCGTCGTTGAGGGTTGGTTGGAGTTTGTCCGCCTAGACAGGGAAGACCAGACAGAAATAAAGAACGCGGACCTTGTTTACAGTGATTCTTCTATCTGGGATGAATTATGCATCATAATTGCAACATATATAGCTGAGGCATGAGGTTTCTTTTAAGGAAAAGTAATTATCTGAAAGAAAGTCATTAGAATAGAGGAAAGAAAGATTTAGTGGAAGACCCAATTGAGTGGAGGCGCCCGCGTTAATGACTTAGCATCCCCGTCGGAAGGCCAAGATTAAATGGGGCGTGAGAGGTCGTCGCTGTCAAATTAGGCTCTTTATTGGATGGAATTATTGGGAATTAGTAGAAATTATTAGGCCCACAAAAAGGGAGATT
>NC_090733.1:160097410-160119910 GCF_036898095.1 Palaemon carinicauda | reverse complement strand
GTTGACTAGAATATTTATATAAATATTTATTCAAAAGTCTGTGTGTTCTTTTGTCTGTGTGTCTGTTGCAAAGTTCTACAAGTTTTTTATTGTATTCCAATTGCAATTCTCTCATTTGATTTATATTAATCGATTTGGCTTTGCAGATACATTCATGAAATAAATATGTGAAGAGGAAGAGAAAGTCGTTTTTAAGCTCTGGGATAAGGAAAAAGGAAATATTTGGTTTATGGAACAGGTAAGAAGGGCCATTAATCGAAAGCTACTTATGAAAAGCTCATAATCACCTCTCTTTTCTTACTTACCAGTTCTTGTTTGTTAGCAAAATATGTTAATGAATTTGCTCATGTAGGTTTTTTTAAGATACCAATATTTCGAGTTACGTATGCTAGCGGGCATTCACGATATTGGTGGAAGTAATTTCAGGAGGAGGGGATTGAGATTTATCCTTCTATTTAAGGTTAACTGATAAGACTGTTCGGAAAAGTCACATAAATCTCATTCCAGAGGATTGAAATGAAGTCATCTTTACGATTTGATTTCGATTAGGATTTTTATTTTGACAAAATTGATAAGACATTGGTATTTCAAGTAGAGCTCAAGATTGTTACGGCTTAGCTCAGCCTTAGAAATCTAACCTAATTCGAGTTGAACATCATAGGTCACCGAAGCCTAACTGGTCGTAAGAGATATGGCTTAGTTATAAAGTAGGTCGTGGGGCATCTATATGCCCTTACTCTAGTATTATAAAATGTGGATAGCGGTTACTTTACAATCTATCAAAGTCATTCAATGTGATTAGTTATTCCACCATCTCAGTTTTATCTCCATCCCGAAAGGCTTGTTTCTATAACCATGGAAGCCGTACTGGGAGATGCATCCCTTACTAGAATCCCCTTATATGTCATGGAATGCAATGTGCTTCGTTCTGAAAGCAATCATTCTATTTTTTCTTTTTTTAAGAATTTTGAGACCCAAACTCAAAAGATCCCTATTTAGTCAAAGCAATCAAGCACGCTAGTCCAGAGTTCAGAATTAATCACAATTCTCCGAATATGAACTCTAATATTCTTTAATAATCGTACGTAAATATAATATTCTTTAATAATCGTACGTAAATATTCTTCGTTTATATTTTAATCGTGATATTTATTGGCAAGTGAATATGAAAAATGTAAATATTTATTTGTGGTTAGATATGAATGGCATAAATCATTTAATGATTAGACTTAAAAATCAGAATGCAAGACGGTTTAAATAAGAATCAAAATCAACATGAATAATAGATTTGAATAACTGGGATATTTCTAAGCCATGACTTTTTATTTTACAATTCTAATGATTTATTAGGTGTCATTAAAGTATATATTATTGGATGAAAATTTTACTGAAAGGTCAGTAGCCTCTAGAGAGAGAGAGAGAGAGAGAGAGAGAGAGAGAGAGAGAGAGAGAGAGAGAGAGAGAGAGAGAGAGACCAAAGCTTCAAAAATGATAATGGAAGTAAATTTCACCTGACACAAGTTGACCCTATTTGATAGGAAATTGAGGTCAATCCGCCAGGACAACACTGACTTGAAAGGGAAAAGAGGAAAACTTTATAAATAGTTCTTTTCCATCTATTTGTCTTTTGTGTTTGTGTATAGGAAAATAGAGAAGGCCGCTCACTTCAACAGCACAGAGAGAGAGAGAAAGAGAGTATGAGAGCGCTTTAAGGCGTCCACTTATTTATTCTTCATTATTAGTTCCTCATATTTTAATTGTTTTTTTATTAATTGACTTTTATACTGAAGGAGTCGGTATGTAAATTTTCGTTTAGTTACGAAAAATGACAATGATAACATACAGTATCGCAGCTAATAGTTAATCGTTACTCCATTTTCTGGTAATAAAATTTTCACCAGATTGTGCAACTTCTCTCTCTAACTTCCGACCGTTAAAGGATTGGCGCGGCTGATTTGACATGAAATGAGTCATATTTTAAACTATGAAATAAGACTTATTTTTACACGAAATAAAACTGTTATCACATCGATTACAAGAGAAAACATGGAACCCCCGTCATGTTGGTGATGGCGTCATCACGATCACCTTCATTATCATAATGACGGTTTTAATCGTTCCGTTGGGTATGTGAGCCTCACTGCGACCCACTGCCGGTCTCATCCGACCCCGAAGACCTGGCGCGAGTTATAATGACAGTTATATAAACATGAGTTTACGGAACACACTCATTGAAAAGGTAGGTTTCTCATTGTAATGTTATTTATATTATCTATGTAATACTTGTAACTTTGTTTCTCTTTGTAATGTTATTAAATAGGATTACGGCTCTAGCAGATAGCAGAATCAACATGGCTTCCTTCATGCAAAGTACAATGTTCTTAATACACACCTATGTTTGATGTCCATACGTATATACATTCGGTTTATTTGACAGCATTCACGGAGCGTTTTTGTCGTGTCAGGTAAGAGTGCCATCGGATCTTTGCCCTTAGTTGCGTGAGTTTTTGGAAAATAATAAAAGAACAAAGTTTAAAACTTTCCAGTTTAGGATAAAGAAGAAAAATTTCGTTGATTTATAACAAGACGGAGTTTAATACAACGTTTTCAAAACAACAGATTTTGCTAGTTTGAAATTTTGGCTTTGGCGTCGAATCTAGGATGGGGATCAGTGCTGCCTTTCAAGCGCACACAATTAACGTAAAATATAATGTGTATGTTCTGTCAGCTGTTCAAGCAATATACGAACAATTGTATCCTAATTTCATATATCTCATAATTTTTTTTTTCATATTTTCATGATGAAATTAATATCAACACATAAGTATCCATTATCACTCACCCGTTTTATATCAAAATGCACAATTCGACATCTGACGAGATGAAAAAACAACGCATTTATTGAAATAAACTCCTCTATTTGAATATTCCCCACCAAACCAGCAACACTAGTTCAGTAAAGGGTTTCGAACTTTTCAACCCAAGGCAGATTCTTTCTCTTTTTCACTTTTATTCCGTGTTTCCATCAAGCTTGGGCTTTCACGGTTCCGTTTGCACAATCACCGTCGTATATCAGGAAACAACGCCGGCGAAATGGGTCCGGAATCAAATTTCTTTATGAGAACAACTACTGTATTGTTGGGTTTTGGTCTCCCATTTTGACGAAGCCCATCGTATCCCTTACAGTCTGTGAACAGAGTTTTTCCTAGCATGTATAAATATGTGCCGATGTGATGCAGGTTCTATATATATATATATATATATATATATATATATATATACACACACGCTATTTTGTGCTTATGCATATAAAATGTATGCGTACAGGTACTGCACAGACTTTTCAAGATCAACGCTTGAATAAAAACCTCATGATTTTTGCCGTTCACCTAACTTGAAAAGAATTAATCCTTGCCATAGTTTCCGCCATGTTGAAACAAATTATCATGAGCTCGTTTGAAGATAAAGAAAAACCTCTTAACTTGCGGTC
Source organism: Palaemon carinicauda (assembly GCF_036898095.1). NCBI lineage: Eukaryota > Metazoa > Arthropoda > Malacostraca > Decapoda > Palaemonidae > Palaemon > Palaemon carinicauda. The sequence goes on along the minus strand of NC_090733.1, from coordinate 160,116,420 downwards.
AACTTACACTTTGCTGAACCTTTTCCGAGAGGCTACAACAGAGTATCCATCATTCAATGATGAATTCCGCCGCCAAGCTTAAAACCATTTTGTAAAACTCTTTGGACAAAAAAGCCGAGAGATCAGGCAATTTGGATTTCCAAATGTTTCTCCTGGGTCACCTCGAGATGACCTCATCTCGTCTGGGAGAGGTCATCGAAGCGGCCGCGCGAACAGGAGTGGTTATAAAGGTGCAGTGTCGAAGAAGAAGAAGAATCTCCCGACGCACTGATAAATTACAGATTATTATTTAATCTCCATTTGATACGCACATTCACATTCTGCCGAGGATCTACTGACACATGTCGGTAAACTGGAGGGACTGGCTTCCTTCGTCTCCGGATGACATGGAGTAGAGGTCGGTGATTCCAGGACCCATGGAGTCGACGGGTCGGAGGTCGCCCAGCAGGCTCGCTGGCTCCTTCATCTTGTTCTCGAGGTGTCTGTCCTGCTCCTGTTTCAACATGTTTCGACGCCATTTTGCTCTGGCGTTCTGGAACCACACCTGGTTTGGGGGAGGAGAAGAAAATTGGTTTATCATCAAACCCTAACTATTGGATTAAGTTTGCTAACAGAATATTTATTCATTGATCGTCATATTTCACTCTTTTTGGGGAAAAGGGCTGTTTAAAACTTCCTTAAATTAGTTGTTAGTTTTGAATTATGCTAGCGATTAATACATAAACACAAAAACTCGTAGATTAGTTTGAGATATCAGTTATGTGACAATCATCATTTAACTTCCAAATACATAGGAGAGAGAGAGAGAGAGAGAGAGAGAGAGAGAGAGAGAGAGAGAGAGGGGGGGTGGTTAATCTTCCGGTACCACCGGCCTCCATTAAAAAGTCATCAACGATATCCTGCACCGCATGAAATGCTCTATATGATACGTGTTCAATCTTCATTGAAAGTCCTTAATTCCTTTAATTAAGACAAGCCAAAGGATGCAACGTTCCTGGGAAATGCCACCCAGTGGCAATGCTATTAATTCCTCGCAAATCTCTCTCTCTCTCTCTCTCTCTCTCTCTCTCTCTCTTAAAAGGGCTTAAACACTCAACATTCAGTTCACTGGTTTTACTGTTGTGTTTTGGTGTTCGCGTGTTTTCAGTTGCAATAGGCAAGCATGTGTCATTACTGATTGTTAATATTTTCCTTGATATAATATTGAAAGGATTCCTGCATTTCGTCCGAGAATCCTATCACATATACATCCTAATCGTACCTTGTTTAGATCGATGATTACACTCTTGGGCAAACGTAGATTATTAGTCAAGGCAAGTAACCCTAATTTACCTGTATTTTTCCGTTTGGTAACTCTGTTCCATTTCTGTAAACATTAAATCCTAAGGCTTAGAAATATTATTTTTCAAAAGATAATATTATTACACGAGAAAGGAAGTATATGGAATCGTTTTACTGTCTAGTTAAAGTATTTTTCCAATTAAAACTTTTATCCCGTTCTATAAATGGATTTTGTAACTTTTTTTCTTTAAACTTGTGACTATGTGACTATCTTATCAGTTCTAGGGAATATTATAACTATTATTCACACTAATTTTAAAGTAGAAATTATACGTGTTTACATTTTATCTGAAGAATAATACTATTCAGTCTAATTTTAAAGAAGAAATTATACGTGTTTACATTTTCTCTCAAGAATAATACTATTCAGTCTAATTCTAAAGAAGAAATTATACGTGTTTACATTTTCTCTCAAGAATAGTACTATTCAGTCTAATTTTAAAGTAGAAATTATACGTTTTTACTTTTCTGTCAAGGATAAGAAGATAGGTGTTATAGAGTGAGCCTCATTCTAAGCAATTGTTATCCATTTTAAAGTATTCCAGTAAATTCACTATAATATTCATATAAAGAAGAAAAATACTAAAAAGTTGAAAATCTTTCAACGATTCACTCGCAATATGTAACTTATTTCTTTTTCTTTTTTACTCAAGTGAAAGTCCGGTTTAGGATTTTGGAGAAACATTTACTTTCCCCTTCATAGTTTGCAGCGTTTAATTGCACAGAAAACCTTCGAAATTTTTATTTCACAAAAGAAAATGACAAGAAAGTAATTTTAATAGCTGAGCCTAAGTTCGAGTCCCATGTTTTGATCTCCATGTGATCTTAGTGAGTTTCATTACTGGTAGTTGATTAGTCTTGTTGAAATTTTCGCAGTAGTCGGAAATCTCAAGTTAGCTTTATAATCAACATGGTGAAAATAGTGCATATTATATATAGGTGTAGTATTAATATTCTATCTGTTATTGAGTTCGACTTGAGGCATAACACAAAACTTTTCCTAATTGAGATTGAAAGGATAATAGAAGATATATGGAATAGATTGGCCTATCTCTTTAATCCCTATAGAGTATAGACCAATATTAAAAGAAATATTAAAGTAACATTTTGTTCGTTGATCACCGATATTTTTTGACGGATATATCCACGTTAAGAAAATATTTTGGTAACCGAAAGCTGTAAATTTGAAGCAAAGAAAGTGAAATAAAGGACATGTATAGAATGAGTTGGTTTATCTGTGGAATATCAATAGGCCAGCATTGCCAGTGTATATCTAAGTAAGAAAAAATATGTTGAAGGTATGTATTGCCTTAACTGATAATTCATTTAATGCAAACCATAGTCTAACAATCATTAAATCTATTGACGACCGGTTAAACTCGTATCTCTTGTAAGGCAGAGAGTAATGAGAAAGAAGTGAAAAAGATTGTTATAAATATTACCTCCCATCTGGTGCTTGTCTGAGTAATCTAAAATCCTGCTGTGCATCAAACATTTGTAAAATCTTTTGACTTATGGATTTAGCATTTTTGGTAATGCCGAATTACGTCGTATATTTACTGCAATCGACCAATTTATGCAATTTCGCCCCGTTTATGTCATCATGCAGATAGTAAAATGATGTCCCGTGTGATGGCTCTACAAATCAAATATTTTTTATGACACTGCTCATTTCCTCCGACGCAGAATTTCGAGGTTGTCTCCTCGTTAGGGAACCATTGAAATTCAAATGCGAATTTGAGTAATCACTCGCATAAAACCGTTTCCATGTAATTCACAGCGTAATCTGGCGAGGCAGTAAACCAGAAACTGCCCTGTAACAATAATGACTGCGTGACGGCGTAACAACATCCGGACTACCTTTTGTGTTATACATGCTGTTACTGGAAAACATTATTGAGGAAAAAAAAAAAAAGAAAGAAAAATGAAAACAGAACGAGAGCTTCAAGTTCTTCCTTCACCTTACCTGAAGAACCCTCTTGGACAGGCCAGTCTTCTGCGCCAGCTGCTTGAGGTCTTTGGCGTCCGGGTTCTGGTTGAGGTTGAAGTAGGACTTCATGGTTCTGAGCTGGTGGTGCTTGAAGGAGGTGCGCATGCGCTTGGTGCGGTTCTGGCCCCCGCCCTGCTGGTCATACCGGTAGCCGTCTAGGTGGGAGAGCTCACCGCCGGGACCATCTCTGCAGAAGAAGAGGTTGAAATTGAGATGGAATTTCCGGAGACAATGTTTTAAAAGTTGGCTTAACATTAGTTTTTTTTGGCATGTTTGATGTTCTTTTATATATTTTCTTATTTTACATATGTACTCATGATATGTACTCGTAGTTCATAATATTATTATTGTATGGATCATTTTAACAACCTGGTTTTGTACTTCGGAACAAACTGACAGACACAGAAAATACACATACATATATAAACATACACGAATATGTTTATTTATACAAGGTATATTTATATGTATATATATATATATATATATATGGTACTTAGAAACAGACTGACAGACACAAAATCCACACACATAAGTATATAAAAATATGTTTGTATATACGAGGTATATACATATATATATATATATATATATATATTTATATATATATATATATATATATATGACAATCATTTACCAACTTTATTACTCAGGTTAGGTAACAAAGTAATGAGGAATCAGTTTCAGTAGCGTAAATCAGTTAGTTAGTCCAAAGACGTCTTCCGTAAAATGTGATAAAAGAGGAAACTGAAGTTGAAATAATGACTTCTTGGTTTCCCATTGTTTATTAAAATTTCAATCTTTTCTCGCGATTTCATCACTTTCTGTATTCACAATCTAATGTTTAAGTTGACAAGAATCGCTTCAGGAGTCAACAAGTGTAAAAAGTAATTTTTTTTCAGTAATTAGTCTAGATACTTCAAGCCTTTTTTCGGATTTTGATTGTTTTATTTTAATGCATATTTTCATTGTCAACAGGTTTGCAGTAATTGACTACCGATTCAAAATTAACATTAATAATAGATATCAATGCTAAGAAAATTGTAATCGAATCAATAATAATGATATAGATCACAATAAAAGACCAATTTCATTAAGTAAAATCTCACAAACAAGAGAAGTATGAAAAGATTAACATAATACAATGAAATGTGGTGTCGACAAGCCGTAGACATTCCCCATAGCTGCCATTTGTCTCTAGAGTCTTGAAAGGGTGGAAATTCTGTGGTGGGACAGAAGGGGAAACATAATAAAAACAAAGGATTGGCTCGATATCTACGACCATATGTATTCGGTGAACCCTTTGTGACTTACAACTTGTTAGTAGGCGGTGTCTCGATGTGATATTGAGGGTTGGGTTTAAGGGGGTATGAAGAGGGGGACCCCAGGGAGGGGCAAAGCGGTATTGGGAGGGCGAAGACTGGCTGCGCTAAAAGAACATATGTTTTTGGAAAATTGTTGAAAGGGGGAACGAGTTGGGATGTAGAGTGGTAGGTCACAAAGGAGTTTTTGCGTTGTAATAGAGATGTTTGTTATGACTTTTAAGGGGAGGTCGGGTTGGGGTTTGCCATTATACTTTTGCGATATGCGGAGAGAGAGAGAGAGAGAGAGAGAGAGTGTGTTTCCAAGACGGTGGTTTCTGTAGATTATGGCAGAGAGAGAGAGAGAGAGAGAGAGAGAGTTTTTCCAAGACGGTGGTTTCTGTAGATTATGGCAGAGAGAGAGAGAGAGAGAGAGAGAGAGAGAGTTTTTCCAAGACGGTGGTTTCTGTAGATTATGGCAGAGAGAGAGAGAGAGAGAGAGCGCGCGCACTATCCCAAGACGGTGGTTTCTTTAGAATTTGACACGAAAAGTTCCTTCCAAAAATTATTATGGAAGTATTTTTATGAAGTTCAATAACCAACAACTTGCATAAATCTCAAAACGGACAGAAGAAGAATCATTCAAAAGTATGCGCACTTTTTATCAAATATTATTTAGTATTTTTTGATAACCATAACAACCAACAAAGAGGAATGATATAATTTCTTTTTTTTTTCTGCAACGCTCCTGATTCGAAAAAATTGTAATATAGATTTAAGGTTAAATCAACTTTCATTTTTAATCTTCAAACTCGCTGAAAAATACCTTTTATTAAATATCCTTTTATTGCATTTTAGAATTAACCGTTACAGGGAGAATTGGGTTTACTTTAAGTACAGAGAATAATTTTAGGGTATGTATTTATCTTAAATTGCCATTCAAGAAAGGGTAAATTTAATAAAATTATATATAGAAAAATATGAAATATCCATTTGTAAATTTGATCGTATTGAGAGTTTTCTTTCTCTTCCTCGCTATAACTGCATTAGTGAAGATAATAGAATTATAAACGAAAAAGTAACGAAAAGCAGAGGTAAATAAATATCGAGAATCGTTTTAGATTAAAATTTATTATTTTCTATTTTATATTATGATGTTTTTCTTAGTACAGCATTTAAAATACGTTCATATTTTCGTCCTTTAGTATTCAAAGTAGATTTTTTTTTCAAAAAAAGAAAAAATATTTCGAATTGAATTTATAAATAATTTACTTCGTAACACCTAACGCTCATGGTGTGCGCTCCTCTTCCTCTTATTATCTTATTATTTTTATGAAAACTCTTTTCATTGTCTTTTTGTTTTATTAAAGCAGAAGATACTGAGACGACCAAGAGATAACGAATATCTAATTGCTCTTCAAAATTATAATGGAATATTATTAAATAATTAAGGAATATTCATTCTGGAAAAATCAGGATATACAGATTGTTTTATTTGCCTTGTATTTATTTTGACTATTTTTTTATTAAGTATTTAGTTTTGAACAATTTAAGCATTAAACATTATTAAGCATAATTGTATTTCAGGATTAAATAATTTTCTTTTCTTTTAGATGGCTTAGGTACTTATCTTTCATGTACTTGCTGCACTTACTTACAAGTATGCACATCAAGATTTTTAATATCTGTAATAAATGTTTAGATTTTTTTTTTAATAGAGGTAAACATTCTTAGATACCCAATTTATACTGTTTGTTTTGCTTCATAAATAAAATTTTTATAGCTGGATTGGTAAAGATAATGTTAAATTAGCATATATGAAAATTATATGAAAGGTCGCTAAGACAAATGTTCTCACAAAATCTGCAGTCTGAATATATATATATATATATATATATATGTATGTATATACATATATGTATATACATATAAATATATATATACATATATCTATCTATATAAATAAATAAATATATATATATATATATATATATATATATATATATATATATAAATATATATATATATATATATATATATAGAGAGAGAGAGAGAGAGAGAGAGAGAGAGAGAGAGAGAGAGAGAGAGAGAGAGAGATGTGAAGAAGAATTATTCTGTGTTCCTAGTTTATAGATAGCGTAAAGACCACTGATGTTTTGTCAACATGATAAAAAATGTCTTTTTAAGATGGTGCCTGACTCACCAAGCCATTTACCAAATAATTGTTCGATATAGTTCCATGAATTATCTTCTAAATTTGTCAAATAAAATGCCAGAAATGACGCCATGTATATTCCTGCATATGTACATAACTTCGATTTTCTGGGAATGTGAGATAGAAATATTATATGGCCTGCCAAAGAGCGGACCGAGAGGCGCATAATTGATTGATTTACTTCCATGAAGTAGTGCCAGAAATGAGTGGAGTTACCTTATATCAAACTACGGGGCGTTGTTTTAACGAGCATCGGTACCTTTGATTGTACATGATTATGCGAAACGATATTTGTCACTAAGAAAAAAAATATTAGGGACAAGTTACTGAGAGATTTCAAGAAACATGACCGGTGGCCGTGTGGCAACGTCTGAAGGATCTGTCCTGACACCTTTTGGCTATGAAACAATAAATAAAAGAGGTAGATACTTAACTTGAATGTTGTTGATAATGATGAGAATTTCGTCGTAGATTTATTGATCGATAATGATGTGATATAGCACGTATATATATGCCTAGCAAGCATATGAATACAAAATAGCGGTGTTAAAAAGAGGATGTTGGTTTCTCCTATTCACTGTACTCTATTTAACTATTTTCTTCCCTCTTTTTCCTTGAAAGTCTTTAATTTCTTAGTCTATGCTAACTCAAGTTGATCGAAAGTAACCTAAATCAAACCTAATATAATCAATCAATCCATGAGATATGTGACGGTAACGCTGCTTTGAAATATCAAAGTAATTGAATAAATCAATGTAAGTAATTTAAAGAATGTTAATAATAATTGCGGCAATAATCGTGAATATTAAGCCAATTTGAACGAACAATGATGATAGGACACTGATTTATTTATTGTATATGTGACGCCAGTTTGTATTACTAGATAAACCAACGTACCACGGCTTACTTGACCGTCGTCAACGTTCCTTCTAGTGAAAGGCATTGCGGATGAATATGGGATATTCACAAGTCGAAGGCAGCCAGCGGGTATAAACATCTACAGTATATCAGATATAGGGATAATTTGTATATAGGGTGTAGGGAAAATCTCTATATCGGGTATAGGGAAAATCCCTATATCGGCATATTGGTGGGAGCCCTTCTTGTTTGTATGTGACCTCTCTCCTGCGCCACCGTCTCCGTCAGAACATGCGTGGAATGCGGTGGGTTAGACCAGAAGTGCAGGGTTACAAGCTAGCATATATCTTTGCCGTTCTCATTTTATAACACTCCAACCCCACCCCGCCCTTACAGCGATAGACGGACGACTAGACGAAAGCATCTGATGACATACCGAGATCGTTCGCCGCCGAAGCGCAATTCCCCGGGGGAAAAAAAATTGAAAATCTGACGTAGAAAGACTTCTTCAATTACGTCCTATTTCTTTGGATCTTGGTCGGGTCTCTGGATTTAGGATGATGTCCTTTAACCAATGAGAGCGCTGGAATCCTCCCCGAGGATGACATCTGCTTGACCAATCGGTGATCGGGACACACTCGTCGTCAGATCTGTCCGACAAATAAAAGAAATCAATATCGGAAGATGCCTTCTGCACCTGACCATTCATAGACCACCTGAGCTGTGACGTCACGCTCAGCCATAACCAATCGCTGGGCTGCCTTTGCTATATCGGCTTTCCACATATCACATCACCGCATGTATCTCTCACACCTTTATCACGGCTTTAGTGTTTTCATTTTCATCCAGTGCGACATGAGGGTAGAAATGACAAGGTTGACGGGAAATGAAGGAGTTGACAAAGAGATGGAAACGTGATAGTACAGGATTTCTAGAGAGATTCTTTAGTTTATCGTATGAAATTTTATCAATTCTTTATAACTCCTATATACTAGAATTTGTGCATATACATGCTATCTAAACAAATTTAGTTAACGTCCATGTTATTGTATCGTGTATGCTGAAAATCATCTCTTATGCATACGCATTCTATTTTTGTATGCTGACAGGTGTGATTGCATACAAAGATACTGCATTCAGCACACAATGCAATTATTCACACACACAGACAAGCACACACACATATATAATATATAATTATATATATATATATATATATATATATATATATATATATATATATATATATATATGTATATGTATGTATATATACTATATATATATATATATATATATATATATATATATATATAATATATATATATATAATTTTACTCTTTTTCCTTAAAGGTACACTCAAGCACACATTTCTGAACATTGCACTTCTGGTATTTTTTTTTAAACGAACACGCAGGCCTCATAGGCTAGTTTGAAATATCTGGTAAGATTTGAAGAGGTTGACTCTTTAGATTAATCGTTGATCTTCATATTGAAGATTATCATGGCTTCCTTTTACACAGTCATGTATTTATTATTTTCAATGTCATACTGTTTTCATTTTATATAGCTTATTATTTATTTTTCGTTTCTTTTTTATGCTTGACTACTTTCCCTTGCAGTATTGAATTAGGATGGCAGTTGAAATTGTAATAATGATAGTTATGTTAATAGGAAAAATAAATGTCAAAAACTATAATGTTAATAGTATGTTTGTATATCTATTCATATTGTGTTATGTATATGTATGTAATTGACCAAGAAACAGTTAATGAAAGAAATAGAGAAAAATATGATATTATCAAACATTTCTTTAATTTTATTCGGGTAAGTGGTCCTTAAAGTCAACACCTACGATTTGTCAACATTCCACTTTTGTGAAGTCAGGTTCCAAGATGAAATTCGTCAAGTTAATTCCTTTATTGATTTCCTATGTTCATGTGTTTGAAAATTACCGATAGCATATTAGCCAAGACATCTGAATGTTATTATTATGAAAAAAAAATTATTGAGTCCACCGAGTTATTTTGCTAATTGTTCATAAGACTCGACTGAAAGATATATTCTCAAGTATATATATATATATATATATATATTATATATATATATATATATATATATATATATATATATTATATATATATATATATATATATATCTATATATATATATATATATATATATATATATATATATATATATATATGATTTATGTATACATGTATATATTCTCACGCTACTTTTTTGTATGCCTTTAATCTATCTTTTTTTTACTAAACATATTGCATACTTATCCTTTTTCACATATGGATAATCATAATGCTCGTGTTGAGTAATAATAAGAATAATAAAAATAATATTTATTATTATTATTATAAAAATGATAATTGTTACTCTTAGATCATATAAAATGCAGTAATAACAATAACGTGCCGATATACTGTATATGAGAATGATAATGAAATTGGTGATAAAAAAAAAATGAATTATGCGAAGTATATTGATTTTCATTATGATTATACTGAACGAAAATAGGATTATCGAAATATGGATACATTGAATTATATACACATGCTAAATAAGAGTGAAGAATTACTCTGAGTATTACTTGGCGAATGGTAGATAACAAGGTCATTTAACCAAGTCATTGGAATAATTGAGTACAAGAATTAAATGTATTATTTACTATCTTTTACATTGACTGCATATTTTAAACTGTCTTTTACATTTACTGCGTGTTTTAAAGAATAAGGTTAACAAAAGATATTGGAAACCACTTCTCATTTATTCCTAATAAATTAATGCTAATAAAAACATACAATTAAAGAATTTAGCAGTTCAGATAGTATCTCTCTCTCTCTCTCTCTCTCTCTCTCTCTCTCTCTCTCTCTCTCTCTCTCTCTCTCTTAGTATGAATGTGTTTGTGCGTGTGCACACCAGTTGTTACAGAAGTAGATACGACGAGAGAGAGGCAAAAATAAAAGATAGTGTTATACACCATAAAAAAAAATAAAAAAGGCTCCTTGCTCCACCCCACCAAGGGACCTCTGCAGTACCTAGCCTACAAAATGAAAATAGTATAGAGAATGAAAAAAAGGAAGTTGTTCGCTAGAAAAGCAAGTCTGTATTGACACGGAGATGCTGGGCAAACCCAGATGAATTTTAGTGTCCTTTTCAGTAACATGCTGAGGGTAGGGGGATACACACTAGAGATCGTATAAGACCGCGAAGGTCGAGAATCCCGTCATGTTCTTAAGGAAAACTGAACTCTGTCGACTTGCCTGCAGTGGAAGATTTGTTTGTATACGTATTTTTTTCTTTCGAAAATAGATGCAGAAAAAGAAAGAAAAAACCTCCGGAGATGCTCTCTCTCTCTCTCTCTCTCTCTCTCTCTCTCTCTCTCTCTCTCTCTCTCTCTCTCTCTCTCTCTCTCTCTCTATATATATATATATATATACATATATATATGTATATATATATATATATATATATATATATATATATATATATATATATATATATATATATATATACTGTATATATATATATATATATATATATAAAAATTCAGGACAATGTTTGGCTCTTACCTGTGCCATTTCGTATATATTTTCCAAGGGATGTTTATTTTTTTTTCCATTCCAGTAGCACGCTCGGTGCGCTCTTTATTTGTTCCTTGTTTTACTTGCCGCTTTTCTCTTGCTGTATTTGCCCCGCTCTAGTTTTTAAGTAACTGGTGCACTAAAAGATAGTCTCTCTCCCTTACAGAGCTTTGGGTTCTGTTGGTGATATGTTTTATATAGTTTTTTGGGGGTTGATTTTCTTTTTAATTTTTTTTTGTTTAGTAAACTTTTTGCATGCGAAGTTCTCATTTACTTTTTTTTTTTTTTTTAATGTCCTTAGAATTTATGGTAACCAATGTTTATTCTTTTCGTGTTGTGTTTGCTTTCATTTTTTTGTGAGGATATTTGTCTAACAAGGATTTTAAAGAACGAAATTCAGTGGTCACAAACACACAAACACACGATTACAGTATATATATATACTCACACACACATTATATATATATATATATATATATATATATATATGTGTGTGTATATATATATATATATATATATATATATATATTTTCAAATAAGCCATGTATATCTATGATACATTAATGTCTGGATTCTCTTAACGACCTCGGGATTAGAGCCCCAGGCGAAATCACACAAAGACAAGAGCTTGTGACCGGCCGGGAATCGAACCCTGGACTACCAGGGTTCGATTCCCGGCCGGTCACAAGCTCTTGTCTTTGTGTGATTTCGCCTGGGGCTCTAATCCCGAGGTCGTTAAGAGAATCCAGACATTAATGTATCATAGATATACATGGCTTATTTGAATATGAAAAACACGTCTAAATGTGCAAAATTTATCATATATATATATATATATATACATATATATATATATATATATATATATATTCACTGTACAGTATGCTAGTTTGTATTTAAGTTTGTGTACAATTACAAGCGAATAACTAGTTCAGCATTTATAGAATGAACATGTCAGTAATTTTTCCTTATCTTTTTATCCTTTCCAACGACTCCCTAGTGAAAAAGGGCAATGAGTTGTATGTGAGTGGGGACACCTTAGCGTGGTGAAAGGATTCGTGTATCGCCATTATCAGCAAAGCTGTATTAGTTAGGGCCACCTATACTAGATTGGTTTACTGTGAGCTATGAAATGAAAATCTCTCACTATCACCAATCCGCAGTGGCCAGCGTGGTGAGGAAAATGGCCAAACCCCAGACATGACTAATGACATGTTTGAGGTCTTTGTCCTGCAGTGGACTAAAAACGGCTGAATTTGTTGTTGTTTGTTGTTGCATACATAAATATTAAAGCTTGTATATGTTAGTTTATATATAAATATATCCACATATTTTGTATAAATATATATATATATATATATATATATATATATATATATATATATATATATATATATATATATATACATGTGTGTGTGTTTGTGTGTGTGTCTAATCCATTTTTAAACCTTGCCTGGGGGTCGTATTTACTGATATCAAAGGTTGATCAGAATTTGTTTACCTTTAAATTTCTCTCCCCTCCGTCCTTACTCCTCCCCTCCCTGCCCTCCAAGAGACATGAAAAGGACCGAGGACTAAAAGTATTATATAAATCTCAAAATAGATTCATCTCCCAAACGTTAATATGTTTCTAAATTTGTTTGAGTTTAGTGATGGAACGAAAGGTATAAATAATTGTATTTATATCAATTTGAAGCTGCGGTTTGATTGAAATTGTGGCGTCTCCAAATATACCGTTGTGGAATAGAAGTAACATTCAAACCTGCTTGTGAAATTTCAAGTGGCACTTGCGATATTTGTAGATAATTAAGTATTCATTGATAGAAAGCAGGTTATAACAACCCCCTCCATACTTCTGGTTGTCTATTACTTTAATATTTTTAAAATTGTGCAATAAATCAGGGTTTCTGAAAAATAATAATTTACCAATATTAGGATCTCAGCAGTTACTCATATATATCATAATCCTGATAATAATTCTACAATAATAAGAGATGAATCAGGCATTGAAAAAACATTATATTTCAGTCAGTGAGTTTGTCATAACGGGAGAGTTCATAAACATTATCGCAAACGTAGATGATAGCGCAGTGTCACTACACTTAAAAAACCCCGTAATTTTTATCGGAAATTCTCCATAAAGATATACTGTTTTCGACCGTATTTCAGTAAAATACTGGCGACCGTAATTTTACCTTAATTTGTTATTATATTTTACGGATTGGTGACCGTAATATCACTCTTTTACGTCAATGTAACCGTTTTTAAAACTGTAAAAATCCAGGAATAAATGTTGCCAGACTTTTACCGCTTTTTAATGAAAATTTTTTAACAGTGTAGGGGGTTTAGATTTAGATCCCCTCGTGCTAGAAGTAATGGTGATTTTTTTTCTAGGTGAAACTTTGCCCAAATAGATGTGCGAGTCTTTTCCTTTCATAAGAACTGAGGTATCCCTCAGAATGCGTGAAAACATTGATGTTCAACCAGTTGTTGGAAGTTGAATTGGAAAACTTTTGGATCTCCCCTCATACTGTAACTATTAATATTATTTTTTTTACACTTGATAACTTAGTTTATCAGATATAGATATGAGTTTAACTTTTTTCCAATAAATGAACATTTTTTATTTCATATTCGTAATCCCATTGTTGTGAGGTTATTCCAAGACACTTCCAGAGCGCATGGAAAATGAAAATAGTCATCAACACATTGTAACTTTGGTTCTCTTTTGCTCAGGCGAAATTACTCTCCTATTCTCACGGAAATATTTAGATTTGAAGGAATGAAAACACATCCATGGGGTTTTGTTTCTCCCTGGTCAGAGTGACTTATAGTAAGAGGTCCAAAGAGCGAAGCCTAGTTCTGAAAACAAACGGTACCATGTGTCCATGGACAAAAGCTTTCCTTGATAATACACTTTTATAAAAAAAATGTAATTCTATTTGGGTAATTCTCCGTAAAAATATACTGTTCTCAACCGTATTTCAGAAAAATACAGACGACCGTAATTTTACCTTGCTCTGTTATTATCTTTTATGGGTTGGTGACCGTAATATCACTCCTTTACGTCAATATATTCGTTTTTAAAACGGTAAAACTCCTGGAATAAATGTTGCCAGACATTTACTGTTTTTTAATGCAAATTTTTAACAGTGTATCTGGAAGCGAACTAGTTGATGCAGTCTCTTCCTTAACGCAAAAAGTTAAAATTTTAAAATAGAAATTAAAGGAATTCAAGGTAGGATTTGTTTGAATTTAATTAGGACTCAATGCGATCCAAGGGCGGAGTGAGTGAATCTGTTCACAGTTTTATGTAAAATTTTAGTCGTCTCTGTGATTGCATTTGACTGAGACTTGGATATCACAATAACAAAAACAACTTATTGGGAAAAGTCTTTTAAGCTTTGCCTTGATCAGTCTATCCTGAAGAAATTTTATATAATGCTCATTCTACCTTGTTTTGAGTATTGTAATTCCTCTTTGGGCTTCAGCTGCTGATTCTCATATTGATTTGTTGGATAGATGCTTGTGGTAGATTAATTTCCTTATTCCTGATCTGGATATTAATCTCGGGCACCGTCATTCAGTTAGTTCTTTATGCATTTTGCATGAGATTTTTCATAATTCATATCATCAATTGCATTCAGAACTTCCTAGACTGTACCATCCTGTACGTAGTTCTAAATAATCAGTTATTCTAACCGTTATGCCTTCTTCATCTTATGGCTCAATACTACACAGTACTCTAGAAGTTTTATTTCAGCTATGGCAGATTTTGGAATGATCTTAATGTGGCTGTTGAACCTTTTGTAAGTTTTATTTTGTTGAACCGGTTGACGAGTGTTGTTCTATTATTTATATATGACTGATATGTTTTAATGTTGTTACTAATTTTAAGATAATTTATATTTTTTTTCAGTACTTATATATGATTTATTTGCTATTTCTTTTATCCTTCCCTCGCGGGGCTGCTTAACTGTTGGAGCCCTTGGGCTTGTAGCGTTTGGCTAGTAATGATAATAATGATAATAATGGACACATTCAAATAACAAACATGTCTCCATGGTTTAAAAAAGACAAGATATTGAAAATGGGAGAAAAGCTGATTTTTTTCCCGAGTCGTGGACTATCAAATAATAATAATAATAATAAATAATAATAATAATAATAATAATAATAATAATAATAATAATAATAATTTACTTTTAATTGGTTTATAGATACAATAGATAAATAGATCATAAAAGTTGAAAGTCCGTGTAAAAGATGGGAATGAATGTTTTGTGAAATTACTTTTGCCTTGGTTATGAAATGACTGTCTTTGAGCTATTGACAATTCGGGTTCAGGATACAAAAGTTCCCTTTCAAATCGAAAAGAAACGTAAACGGATGAATAGTTAACAGCAAAGTCAAGTATGCAATTTTGGATTACATTTCTTATGAAATAAAGCGAAATGTCGACAGCCAGTTACAGGTTTTGTGATTAAAGAACTGCATGTGTAGGACATTATTATGAAAGAATATTTTTTTTCTTCATGATAACGAAATTATTTAACTCTCTCTCTCTCTCTCACTGAATAACTAGAATCTCTCTCTCTCTCTCTCTCACTGAATATCTAAAATTCTCTCTATTTCTCTCTCACTGAATATCTAGAATTCTCTCTCTCTCTCTCTCTCTCCTCTCTCTCTCTCTCTCTCTGAATATTTAGAGTGAATAGAAAATTTCCATCAACGAACTTTCTTCCCAAGAATTTTATTGGTAAAAGTACGTTTTTCACCCGTATAGGAATTTTGCGAATTATCCATCCTAGTATTCAGCTCTAAAGAGAGAGAGAGAGAGAGAGAGAGAGAGAGAGAGAGAGAGAGAGAATGCAGTAGATGATAAAGTCCCTATATCCAATCACTCCTCTTAAGGTTAAGAAGAGAGGGACGAAGAAATTGTTGTGATAAACTCAGCCTCTTTTCATCACTAAATCCCCTCCATTACGAACTAAGTCCTCCTCCTCCTCCTTTCCTCCTCCTCCTCCTCAAGTCTGTCTGTGTCTCGTTCCCCTACCTTCCTCTCCCCTACTCCGTGCCTTCCCCTCAACAAAACCCCTTACGCAAAAGTCCCGGACAAAAGACACAATTAGCTAAAGAATCTCGAATAACAGACGCCAAGCTTGGCTTGAGACGACACTTATTTCGACTTTATTAAAGAGCATGACTCTACGAAAACTCTATATGAAGCTTCTTTTGGGCCGCTCATGCAACTA
The DNA here is from genome assembly GCF_036898095.1 of Palaemon carinicauda. Lineage (NCBI taxonomy): Eukaryota > Metazoa > Arthropoda > Malacostraca > Decapoda > Palaemonidae > Palaemon > Palaemon carinicauda. Next base: position 160,099,861 of record NC_090733.1, on the reverse strand, counting down.
CAAACATGTTTCTGTCTGATTGTACGTGATTGTGTTAGTTCTGGGTACGTGTGTAAGTTTGTGGGTTTTCCCTATTGTATTACCATTTTCCATGAGTGAATTAAGCAGCTATCGTATTTGCACTTGTGTATGGGAGAAGGCTAATTCCGTGTAAAATGAATTATATATATATATATATATATATATATACATATATATATATATATATATATATATAATGTATATATACATATACTTATATATATTTTCTCCTCCATTTCTGATATTTTTTTTCATCTTTTATTATGAAATACATATTTACAAACTTAAGATTTATAACATAAATACATCATAGTATATTTACATAAATATTAAAATTTTTTACATATAGTGTATTTAAAATGGAAATTCTTACTATTTATCTAAATATATTTTTAAATAAAAAGTATATCGACTCGTGAATACTTTTTTAATAAAAGTTTTAAATCCTATTTTATTTACATTAAACGTATTTATCATTCTACTTTTAATATATTTAATATTTGAGTTTTTGTATCCATTAAATTTTGTTGTGTCGTTGTTTGTTGTACCTGTTCTATGGGGCGGGGGAGGGGGAGGGGGGTGGGGGGAATTCTCAGCTGTATTGAAGCGAAGCATCGTTACCGCCAGTCTATCAACGGGCCGTCAATTTTCCTATTAATCAATATTTGTTTGCGAGCTCTCTTTGGGTTTTGTGTATTGTATGGAGTTCAGCCATCCCAACAAGCCCCAATTTTTACGCGAAGCAACTCTTGTATCATTTATATCCCTCACACAACTAAGGCAGATCGATTAGCCACACCTTGGGGCAAGACAAGAGTTAAAAGAGGAAAAGGAGGAAGAACTCGAAAACAACGGTGTGTTTGAGAATCTCTCTCTCTCTCTCTCTCTCTCTACTTGGGGGATCTTCGCCGGCGTGTCTCCGCCGTCGTCGGCGCCCTTTGATGTCCAGCGTCACTTCCGTCAGGAGTGTTTGGTTGGGCAACACCTCCTGGCTGTGTCTCCTTGATAGGCAAGATGTTTCCAAAGGGCGGAAAGTGAAGTCCCCGCAGTGTTCGTGTGACAAGATGGCACTTCTAGCATTCCCTTTGCCCGTTATTTCAGCTGGTCGCTCTCTTGTTTTCTCTTGTGTGTGGCCTTTTAGCATAATGATTTACTCTGTGGCTTTTATGTTTTCTTTTACTTTTTTTTTCAGTTTGCATTCTTAGTTACCCACGCGCCTATAAGTTTTTGTCTTTCGCTATAAACTGGTTCTTTAATGTTTTTAGAGGTGACGTCATAGCGGTGCGCCTTTTTCATGGATATTTTTTTTTTTTCTGTAAAACAATGATGACTTTTTTCAGCTATTAATGTTTCTCCTATTTTATGATTTTTCAAACATTCTTCAAGCAGCAGTCCCTTGCTTATGATTGTTTCTTAAATATTCAAATATTATAGATAAGCATATTTGTGTATTTGTGTGTGTGTGTATATATATATATATATATATATATATATATATATATATATATATATATATATATATATATATATATATATATATTCTATCTTTATTATAGAAATAATTTTACATATATCAATACTTCGTGTTTTCGTGTTAATTTTCATGAACTTCGCTGCGCCTCACTAAATACACGTAATTATGAGATTACTTTAATTTGAAATATTCTAAATCAGTTCAAATTATCACGAAACATTTTTGTAAGTAATCTCATCGCAGAGATATGGCCTTTTTTTGGGGTGGGGGTGTTGTAATGAGATTTGTATTTTTTTCCACATTTTAGTTTTGTGCCCATGAGTGCGGTAATTTAAAAAGCTGCGATCCATGTCAGTATTTCGCGATGTGTATGAAAATGTATTATTTTATAACTATAATATCGCTTGGCAACTCTGTATTAATTTACTTCATTTAGATAAGAACAGAGAAAGACTCATTAATGCATAGTTTCAGTATTCGATTCTCAACTTTGTTGTTTACTTTAACTTTACTATTTTCTTGGATATTTGATTTTTTATATTACCTTTAGTTATTTTATAAAATTGATAGACATTCCCCCCCCCAAAAAAAAGATACTTATAAATGAAGCATTTCATACAAAGAAAAAAATGTTTCCTGTTGATTCCTGTAGATGGCGTGCCAATAGGGTGGTCTCTCAGTGGGTGACTTCTGAGCAACATTGGATGTGGTTGGTACCTGGATGGGGGACCATTAATGAGAGCCACTTGCTTGTGGCTTATGGTCATGGCAATAATATCCTTCGAAAACGGAGGGAGTGTGGGAACATTGTTCATTTGCTTTAAGCAAACCTGCTCCCCCCATTTCTCTTTCCCTGTGATGCTGTGACTTGATTTAAGTACGCATTTGCGATGTAAAAAGAACCTTAATTTCCGCACCTGAACCAAATGGGTTATTATTATTATTATTATTATTAT
>NC_090733.1:160079910-160087410 GCF_036898095.1 Palaemon carinicauda | reverse complement strand
CTGTGCTGGCATCGCCCAGGCACTGCAGATAAACAGGAAAGGGCTGGACAAAGGAACTTAAGAGATTGTTTCGGTCACATTATATATACATATATATATATATATATATATATATATATATATATATATATATATATATATATATATATGTGTGTGTGTGTGTGTGTGTGTGTATGTGTGTGTGTTTATGTATTTATATATTTCGACTCGAGCCCTTGCACTAATTTTTACAGCACACGGATATATGTATATATATATATATATATATATATATATATATATATTTATATATACAATATATATATATATATATATATATATATATATATATATATATATATATGTGTGTGTGTATGTATATATATGAATATGTATATACTTGTGTTTGTGTTTATTATATGCACATAAGTCATTAATGTATTGTAAAGGTAAAGACTACTGGATAAAAATCTAAATCTGTAAAGTTCAATACGATTATTATTGCTTATCGTTACAATTTATGGATTTTTTTTGGGGGGATACTCTAATGTGGTATCGGAATTTCAAGTTCATGGTTATATTTCATTCCTAAAGAAAAAATGCCCATTTAGATATTTTTAGATTAAACTGATATTGTGGAAATTGAAAGAATGTTTTCACGAACACCGGCATCTTGTGTTTTCGAAAAAGATTATTATTATTATTATTATTATTATTATTATTATTATTATTATTATTATTATTATTATTATTATTATTTGGAAAAGCAGGATAATATAAGCCCAAGGGCTTGAAAAATTATATTCTTTATTATAACATGATTTTTGCTGAATAATTTTTTCTTAAATATACATTATAATTCATAAACAGGGAAATTCTTTTGAAATTTCTCAATGGAATTGTGACCCTCATACTAACTTTGGCTAATTAAAAAAATACAGTAATTATATTAATTGAATTATATACTAGCAGATAATCTAAAGAAAAAAAAATATTCATGGGGAATTAAGGCTTAATAAGTTCTGTGGTTTTATATCTTTACTTAAAGCACAAGATTTCTGATTTCATTGTGACAAAATGCCGGTTGCAAAAGGCTACAAAGACGTGTTGCTAAATAGTACCACATTTATTTATTTATTTTTAAAAGAGGTTAAGTAACGGCATTATTAACCCTTATTCTGTAAATGCACTCTCATGGGTAGACTATTTCATATAGAGAAAAGAGCTCAAAAGTGTATAAATGCGTAAAATAGGCCGATGCACAGGACCAGGACCCATACATCACTTACTCATATTTTATTCATATTCGTGTAGTGATATGTAGCGCATGAGCAGTCATATTTCCGTAAACAAACATTTGGTCTTGCATACGGCAAAGAATCGAAAGAAATTTAGTTATCTGGGAAAACAATAAAATTGTTTTCCTATTTTTATATAAAAACTTTACAATTTGGTGAAATTTTTTTATGAAATTTTATTCGAGATTTAGTAATGTCGTTCTTGATAGATATTCTTTTCTGTTTCGGTTCAGTTGTCATTACGGTATATTTCACTTCATTTATACTAGGTTCTATTAATGAAAATTCAACTAACCGTTTTTTTTTTTTTTTTTTTTTTTTTTTTTTGGAGGGTGGGGTAATAACAATTCTGTGCGCTGTAACTGACCACTGACAATGCAAGTTTATTTTAGAATAATTCTACTAAAAATCATCTATTTCCTGTCTGAATATAAAAATAGAACTTCTTAATGGTGTAATTTTCTTTTTATATTATTTATTCTAATATTTTTATCAAAATAAATGTCTAAAGTAATAACCAAAGATAAAAAAAAAACATGAAAAAATAGACATGCATTGAAAAACCGCGGATTTATTTTCTATTCTTTTTTTTTTTTTTTTTTTTTTTTTTTTTTTTTTTTTTTTTTTTTTTTTTTTTTTTTTTTTCTCTCCAGGCATTTTGTAAAACGAATTTGCCAGGGCCGTCGGCCCATTACAAATTTCGATGCGAAAATTTCGACATCAAAAGACCAGGCACTGGGATGGAATTTTGAACGCCGGCTCGTAATTAATTTTCAAACCCTCATCAAAATCATCATTAAGCTGTTGAAAAAAAAAATTGTTATTTGTTTGGGAAAGTTTTAGGTGAATTCGGAAGCCAGGTGGAAATTTATAACGGCTGGGTGGAGGGGGGGGGGCGTTATAGTGAGTATTGAGTGTTTGTTTTGTGATTAAAAAAATAACTGAATACTGAAGTATTTGTATTCTCTTGCCTGTAGGCGTGTCATTGAGATCTATTTCCCCCCTCAACAGATACCTAATGGCTGTTGCAAGTTTTGGGACTAGCGTTCTAACCTAATGCCCTTGCCTCCACAAGTAGTTAATGGAGACTTATGGTCACCCATCCACGCAAGGGTCATCTCGTATTGTTAGAGGTCACGGCATTATTTTATTAATTACTTCATTACTCCATTTTTTTCTATTGTACAGAAAACAGAAAATTGGATTCAAGCTGATATTATTGGTTACCTCTGCCGAGGAGGTTATAAAATGACTTGCGTTTATTTATTTATATGTTTGTCTATCATTTAGTAAGATTACGTCAAAACTTCTTGCTGGATTTTCACCATCTAGCAACGGTTTATGTTATGGAAGAACTTATGAAATTTCATAGGTGATCCAGGTCAAGATCGCGATTCTTTACTCAATTTATTTTTCAGTGAGGCGCATTTGCACTGACTCGCAGCGGTGCCCTTTTAGCTCGGAAAAGTTTCCTGCTACCTGATTGGTTAGAATGATCTTGTCTAACCAATCAGCGATCAGGAAACTTTTCCGAGTTAAAAGGGCACCCCTGCGAGTCGGTGCAAATCTGCCTCACTAAAAAGAATTGATTATAGTTATTATTACTTCCGCCAAGGAGGTTATGCTTGTAACCTGCTTTATTCATTTTTCTGTTTGTTTGGCTGTTGGCAGGATTTTTATCAGATTTTAACAGTGGATGAATAGTATGCTCCGGAAGAACCCATTTTGATTTTGGAGGTGATCCGGATCAAGGTCGGTATTCTGGATCATCATTGCATTTTTCACCATATACTTACACCGTAGAATTATGTAAAATTTCACATATATTCCTTCACATTCAACATATGAAAATTGTAATACGTGATCCTTACAATGTAAAATGTGGACAATCTTCATTGGCAGATGTTAAAAGTCTCCGATTGCTCTTTATAGTTTGTCATTAAATTTATTCACGGTCAACATATGTAAAAAGGAAAGTTTGGTCCGTAGACTTGATTTGAGTAAAATGAGAATCTTTATTGGAGGAGGTCTGAAATGTCTGATTGCTCTTTCTACTGGTTTATTTATTTATTTATATATTTATTTATTCAATTATCTGTTTGTTTGTTTGTTATCAGGATTACGTCAAAACTTCCTTGAAAATTTTCAGCAAATTTTAACAATGGATAGGTATTATGATCTGAAAGAGCCTATTAAATTATGGAGGTAATCTATATCAAAATCGAGATTCTGGTTATTATTGTTATTATTATACAGTTGATTCATTCACGATTATTATATAAATAAAGGAAAGCATGATCTGTAGACTTGAGTAAGATGCTGACAACCTTCATTGGCGGAGGTCTTAAATCTCTAATTGCTTTTCCTACTTGTTATGTATGCACTAAATCCTGTGTTCCAGTTTTGTAAGTCCTCAGTAGGAAATTCTCTCTCTCTCTCTCTCTCTCTCTCTCTCTCTCTCTCTCTCTCTCTCTCTCTCTCTCTCTCTCTCTCCTCTGAATGCGGACTGTTTTCCTTAAAGGTTTCTGGTTCGAATACTTCAAATCTGTCACCAGTTTGTGTGTCTTGCCGTTCGACTGCTTCTCCTTCACTCAGCTTGTTCTGTTTTCAAGATATGTCGCTTCTCTCTCTCTCTCTCTCTCTCTCTCTCTCTCTCTCTCTCTCTCTCTCTCTCTCTCTCTCTCTCTCTCTCTCTTCAAAGGTTCCTTTTGAAGATCCTTTAGCTATTGACTGAGTGTGTGAATGGCACAGGAACACAGCAGGCGCATGCGCTGGCTCTCTTTACGGTGAATAATGTGGAGAATTGCAAATGGTTTGAATTTCTATTTTTTTTTCTTACTATATTTTTTTATCATGTATTCTCGACGTAAGGAACTTTGATCTAGTTGTAACTATATATATAACCTTTTGCTTGTGTAATTTTTTTCTGGTTATTTCATTATTCAATTGGTAATGCATTCAGGCTTTATTTATTCTGTGTGTGAGAAGGAATGGTTTAGTGCAGAACTCACCGTGTGAGTTTATGATTTTTCCATGGGAGAGATCATTTAATGCATTTGATGTTCGTTTAGTGTTCTTATAATCCTATATCCTGTTTCATTTAATATTCTCTTTTCTAAACGTGATATGTTCTGAGCATTTAATGTACCTGAATGAAATTATGATATAGTCATCCTTTTTATGAGACAAGCCATGAAAAGTTTGTCTTTAGTAATTTTATTGGTAAAGATTCAATTTGATCTAATATAATATGAATGATTTATTGGGTCCCTTCCGGTCAAATTTATGGACCCATCAAATCCTCCCAGGTGTTCGTATTTTACTTATGTGTAAACAGATGCCAGTCATTGGAAGGACATATATTTAAGAGGATGAATTTCCTGTTGCTACTTTTTTCTTAACCTCCTGGCTACTCTGGGAGCAAGAGCCCATGGTGGCAGTTATTTTGTTAGGAGGGAGGTTATGTTATTTTTTTTTGTTTTCAAAATGATATTATGGTATCTAATTTAGTTCTTTGGGGGGGAGAGACTATTGGTAATAGATTTTGTAATTGATCTAGTACTCGTAATAATATATTTCATCTGATAGCTAAATGGAACCGTTATACAAAAAAAAAAAAAAAAAAAAATGTACTCGAAGATAAATTCTTTTATAAAGCTTTAAGGTACAGTTTCCTATAATCTTCCACCTATTTGGAAATGTCTCCTGTTAGAGATGTATAGCGGCGTTAAAATTCTTTTCTTTGTACCGTTGATAGTTTTTTTAAATCAGAGGTAGACATATTTTGTCTCAATAACCGAGATGTTGGTATATTTTCTTAGCAATTTTTAAAAAGCAAATGTCTTAAATTGTATATTCATTCTTCATCTTAAGTACAGTTAATATAGACAGTGGTACTCTTGTTTTTGTTATCTTTGGTTATTACTTTTAACATTTATTTTGAGAAAATTATATAAAAACACTTACAGAATAATTGTTGCTTAATTAAATCTTGTTTACTATAGACTTAAAACCAATATAGTACGTATGGAAATTTCTTCATCACCTTGTGAATAGTTATCATGATTATGGTATTATTTAGTTATCTCTAAGAAGGTATATGTTTCCCATACTCAAATTGTAATCTGGAGAATTGACCTTTGCTCCTTAGAGAAAAACAAAGCGAACCTAAAACCAACCTTTGTGTAGCTGCACGTGGCACGATGCGCAGGTGAAGCAGTGGAGATGAAAAACGTGGTGTCTCGCTCTCATGACTAGTTCTTGGGGGGCGATGTCCAGTCCACAGCGTCCACATCTCCCGCAACCGAATATTCTGTTTAGAAGAAGAGACAGAAGGCTATTAGACGAAGGAATTACTAAGGGTGAATAGTATTATTGATACAGGGGATTCTCATGATGGGAAGTATAGATGAATGTTTTAGCAGTGTCATTTCATCCTTAAAATTAAGTATTTCACTTTTAAGGGTTTAAAGGTCGCTTCTGAATGGCAGAGGCAAAGGACAGGACTATGCTCTATAGACTGACCATATGTACATATGATCAGTGGCCAAACCCCCTCTACATTAAGATAGAAACTGGGAGGGTCAGGTAATGGCTGATGATGACTTAACAGGTAGACCTATAGGCTCCCCCAAACACCCCATTTCTAGCTCATAAGGATGGTGAAGTTGCAGACAGTAATAGTAATTATCGAATTTGAACACGCCTCGAACTCTCGTCCATCGGGTTGTCAGGCAGGAACGTTTCCAATAGGCTACCACAACTTTGATAACTTTTATATTATTTTTAGGCGTGATAAATTGTGGTTTAGGTAACTTCCGTTAATATCTTGCAAGGTAAGGGAAGAAAGATTGATCTTGCAGCATTTTCAAGTGCAAAATTAATTGATATTGATGATTATATATTTTAAAATATGTTTTTGCGCAGATTTAGTAATGTGAATCATTTTCAGTATCTGTTGAAACATATACTGAATAGAAAAAAAAAGACAAGTACATAAAAAACTTTTAATTTGTAGTAAACTCAGCGTAAGGCAAACGAACCAAGTGGCTATACTTTAAAACTTATATAAAATTAATGACTCGAGAAAATGAATTATGAAGTAGCTACTACAGTTACATTTGTTTTTAAATGTACAATTTAAAGAAAAATGTCATGAATTGAATTTCAGAAACCAGATCTCCTTACGGTATTCTTTCAAATGTAATTCCGAACGGAATCATATTTCAAGATATTCCAGAAATGACTTGGCGACGAGAAGGGTGTTGGGGGGCCGGGGTTACGGGGCTAACGGGGGTATTGGAGGGACCTGGGGTTGAGCGTTGCGTCTATTTCTAGACTTAAGTTTTACATACTCAAGATCTTCGAGACGATTTGGTGACAAAAAAGGGGTCTTTAGACTCGACGATGCCTCTGGTTATGGGAAGGGGAAAGGAAAAATGGGTGAGGGGGGAAAAGGAAAAATTGGTGGAAGGGTCTGAGGAAAAGTAAGGGGGATCTTGGGGTAGGGGTCCAGGAGAGAATAATCTTGCAGTTCCTCAAACTGTGCATAAAGATAATCCTAGGAAAGGAATGAAGGAAGAGGAGAAAGAGAAGCGAGAAGGGGACTAAGGAAGAGCAATGGGATAAGGGAAATGTTGGGAAGGGGGGGGGGGGCGTCAGAAAGAGTGCCTGCTGCACGCATCCTTCGTGAACGCGTCCCTGGCGGAAACGCAACTTCCGCAATACGGTCGGTCGCACCTTTATACCTTCTGGGGACGTTATTCAATATTACCAATATTAATGAGAGAGAGAGAGAGAGAGAGAGAGAGAGAGAGAGAGAGAGAGAGAGAGAGAGAGAGAGAGAGAGAGAGAGAGGGGGGGGGGGGTGGGCCTTTTATAGCATGAAGGCTCTTGTAGAGAAAGGAACGCAAGCAGGAAACCGCCTGGAAGGTGAGGGATTGCCAAGGGAACGGGGTGTAGGTGGGAGCTCGTTAGTGAGATACATTGATACATTTCTTATTAATATATTATTTTTTATTCTCTAATCAAAGATATTGAAACTGCGAAATCTAGAGATTTATACATTTTTCCTTTTCCAGGGCTTTTATTGTAAGCTTTCGTGCAGATTTTTCAAGATTAGTTTTGAGGTTTAGGTGTTTTCATATTACATATACAGTGTGTATGTATATATGTATGTGTATATATATATATATATATATATATATATATATATATATATTAT
>NC_090733.1:160072410-160077410 GCF_036898095.1 Palaemon carinicauda | reverse complement strand
GAGTGGGGTAATCAAGCGTTTGTAATGAGTGAGAATTTTGAAAATAAGAAGGAAATGCTATATGTTGCGTACATAGACTTGTGTGTGTGTGTGTGTATATATATATATATATATATATATATATATATATATATATATATATATATATATATATATATATATGTATACACACATATATTTATAAATGGACTAGTAAAGAAAAATTGCGAAAATTAGGAACCAAGTTGAAAAACAATACATAAATAAAGTTGAATGTAAATATGGGCATGAAGAAGAAGATTGTTTTGGTATATAAAAGACACACAAAGATTAAACAATGCATATTAGTATGGTGTGTGGAAGAAGTTGATTGACAAGTGTATTGGAAGTAAATATAACAGTTGATGACTGAGTATGATAAGAGGAAAGTGAAAGACAAAGGGGAAAGGGGGAGGTACCAGGGTGTTTGCAATAGATTAGGAAGAAACTTGAGCTTTGAATGTGTTGAGGGTTTTTTGAGCCACTTCTCCTTTATGGAAGAAGGTAGATCATGTCGAGATAAACTATACCTGTAGATGCAGCGTAAGAAGTAATGAAAGTTTGAAGAAGTGTAGAGAGGCATAGGAGTGTAAGCAAGCAATAATAAGAATAGGGAAGTGGGGAATATGGGGAAAGGAAGAGTACCCCTGGATACAATCCAGTTTATAGCTGTAAGGCATGTACTCGGGATGGGAAAGATTAAGGAAATAGGGAGAAAGAGAAGTACAGGAGAAGAATAAAAGAGAGGGGCAGACCCTCTTGCGATATTAGGGAATTGGTATTATTATTGTTTTTTTTTTTTTTTTTTTTTTTTTTTTTTTTTTTTTTTTTTTTTGCATAGGAGTAGCAAACAAGATTACTAAGGTGAGAAGATGGAAGGAAAAGAGAGCAATATTTGGGTAAAAATAACTAGAGAGACATAGTAAATACTGGACAGATGGATTAAAAGGGAAACGCTAGAATACATGCAAGATATAAGTAGGCTAAATGACGCAATGTATATAAGGGGGTTCAACGCTAGCCTGATGAGCCATATTTGTAATTGTATGAGGCGGATGATGTTATTCCCTTCTTTTTTGTTTTTGCATGTGGCTCCCATTTACTACTTAGCAGTTGGACCATGACTGTTACAGTAGGTGGTGTGATTTTTTGCAGTGACCCGTTGTTAAGTGTAATGGCTTGATTATATATATATATATATATATATATATATATATATATATATATATATATATATATATATATATGGAACTCTCCTCATATGAAAAACTAAATCTGATAGCAGTTTGCTTTAGCTTTCTCTGGCAACGAATTTGAACAAAAGTTAGATAAGCATTCTCATTATCTAATGTTTCTTCCACAAGATGTCTAGAAAGTTTTCGTGAAATTATACTGAAAAGTATACTGTGGAGGAACGAAGATTTAACTAAATTTGGAAATTAATCCATACCCAAATTAATTTGAAATGTTATCCTTTTCAGATTTTGCTGAATTTTTTGCATTTTGCCACATATTTCTCTCTATGCTGATTTTGTTGGTCGATGTTTCCTTTTATGTTGTTAGTTTTTTAGTTAAAAGTCACGAAGATTTATTATTATTATTATTATTATTATTATTATTATTATTATTATTATTATTGTTATTGTTATTTTTATTATCATTATTATTATTAATATTATTATTGTTATTTTTATTATTATTATATTATTATTATTATTATTATTATTATTATTGTTATTGTTATTTTGATTATTATTATTATTGTTATTATTATTATTATTATTATTATTATTATTATTATTATTATTGTTATTATTACTAGTTAAGCTACAACCCTAGTTGGAAAAGCAAGATGCAATAATTTGATATAGGTGAATGAATAAATAAATAAAGCTAAGAAAGAAAAGAAAAAGTCGTATATGTAAATAACCTAAAAAGATGTAAAGGAGTAGTTGATACTATTATAAAAAATTACACACACATGAATGACATTAGAAAATTACCCTCATCCGGATGAAAACTATCAAAACAATTAACGAGAAAACAAACAAAGAGTTTTGTGATGATTCTGTTTGAAGAGGAGTCAGGCCTAGTATTTCGAAAATGATTTTGATAACATTCATCAATTTCGAGTAATCTGATCGGTGGCATGTTTTATACCTTTTTTTGTAATCTGTACCAAATTAATTCCATTATTTGAAAACGTTAACTTTATTATTTAAAATTGTTTTTGCCATTGATTTTATTTTCGTAGTTAAATAGTCAAGGAAAAAATGTGCTACCACAACATTCAACAACAACGTAATAATAATAATAATAATAATAATAATAATAATATTAGTAATAATAATAATAATAATAATAATAATAATAATAATAATAATAATAGAACATGTCGCTTTGAAAGTTCAAGATATGAACGGATTAATAAGTTCAGAATTCTGTGGATCAATGAATTTGGAGAGAGAGAGAGAGAGAGAGAGAGAGAGAGAGAGAGAGAGAGAGAGAGAGAGAGAGAGAGAGAGAGAGAGCTGGTATTGTTGTGATGCTGAAGTGGCTCTCGTGGTTGAAGATGACACTCGGCCTCAGGATACCCAACATTGATTTTATCTTTTAAATGAGATTTAGTAGAGCAGTGGAAAGAGGAATGACAAGGGGAGGGGGGTACTGGTTTGAGGGAGGGAAGGATGGAGGGGAGGGGAGGGGAGGGGGAAGGCAGCAGGAGAATTGGGGAAAATGGAAAAAATGAAAAGGATGGTGGGAGGTAATATGAGGAGAGAAGGGTGTTGGGGAGGTGGATGGGGTTGGGGATCCGAGGGTTGGGAGGGGAGGGGGTTGGCCATCAGAGGGTAGGGGAGGGGAAGGGGTTAGCCGTCAGAGGGTAGAACTCAATAGAACAACGGAGATGGGAGGTGGATGAGCTAAAATTTCCCAGGTTAGTATCATCATCTCCCTCGGTATTGATTCTCATATCCGCGTTGATGGCCGTGCGAAAGGGAATTCGTAGTGTTTCTTAGTTTTGATCATTTGATTTCCATCGGTTTGCACTAATAAAGTGGTTTTTCATTGCGTGAGAGAGGACCTCATTGAGAATGCTTCGGCGGTCCATTTATGGCCAAGTGCGGCAGATAGCTCCTCATGGGGTTATTCGCTGATCATTTGGCATTTCGAAAGATTTTGAATAATCAATTAGAAATAGATGAATCTGTAGCTTTTTTTTTTAAAAAAAAATAGTACAAGCAAATGTTTCCTAAAGTTTATTAAAACATAGCAGTGTAATATATAATTTTTCATTTTATTCTCTCTCTCTCTCTCTCTCTCTCTCTCTCTCTCTCTCCTCTCTCTCTCTCTCTCTCTCTCTCTCTCTCTCTCTCTCTCTCTCTCTCTTATACACAACTGATAACATTATAACATTCCTATCAGTTTTAATGGGGAAAAGGTTAATGAAAATTATTGCATCTTAGAAAGTCGAACTTCATCTGTAACCAAAGCTACTCTAGAATAGAATAATTTAGGGTTAAGGTCAACTAAATTAACCTATTTGTTAATAAACCTTACATAATTTCATGGCTAGAAATGCTTTTAGCCTTTTTTAGCTATGGCTAAATTTGCTGTGTAGCCCTATTCAGCCAATGCTAACCAAATTTTCCGTGTGAGGCAGACCCATTTCGCGAATGTAATCTAGATTTTCCATGTCAGGAAGCATTGTTTAGCTAATATTATTCTTATCGACGTACTTTATAGATGTTCAATTCTGGATGGTGTTTTTCACTTCTAGCTTTCATAACTAATCTGGACTGACGTAATTTATATAACCATAACTTAAGCAAATTATCCGGACTCGAATACTTAGTACTCAAACAGGTGGTTATCCAAATTCGACGCTCCTACAGTTACCACATTTTAATTTATATTGGCCAAACTTTTGTACCTAAAAGGGAAAAGTTGTTCAATTTTTACGTGGTTGAACCTCAAGGACGCAGAAGTTAACCTGATTTGCCTTACTCATGTTATAAGGGCTGAAGTTATAAGTTCTCACTGACCAAAGCCTATGGAACTGACGTTTTTGTACTTGTCAGTGTTATTAGTCAAGGATGTTGGGAATAAATGCGTTTTTATATTTTAGTCCAGGTTATATGGATTTACAGTTTTTTAATGTTTCAAGCTCTTACAGGTCACAATTATGCTAGTAGAAGCATTTTATACCTTTACCAGGCTAAATATATCAAGACTTAACATTTCAAATTCCTAAATAGCCAAAGTTATAATTTGTAAGCATCCGAATTGACGGAAATTGTAACTATAGCAGACCAAAGTTATCTGTATTTTTTTTTTTTTTCCAGAAATGACCAAAACGAAAAGTCACCTTTAGTCAAAGTTATTGGGACGGACGTTTAGTAAATTTACCTCTAAGATGCCACAGTTACCCGGATTTGACGCATTTTGTAGCCCTAACTGGTTACAGGTAGCATCAGCCAGGGCAGGGCCAGGGCCCCTCTTCTCGAGGGTCCTCCTCGCCTCGTGTGTCCTTATCGCTAATCTGTTCGGAGTGCCTTGTAACAAGCGCATCACCAGCTTCCTCCTCCTACCTCACCTGTCGGATCATCCACCAAACAACTAGTCCTAATTTTCCGTTGACTCTATTTTCTTGTTTTCTTTGTGACTTCTCTATTTAAATTGTTTTCTTTGTAACTTCCATTTGGCTGGTTTCTCATTTTCTTTCTTGTTTTCTTTTTGACTGACCATTTACCTTGTTTTCTTTGTGACTTCTCTATTTATATTGTTTTTTTTTTTTTTTGTAACTTTCATATGACTGGCTTCCCATTTTCTTGTTTTCTTTGTAACTTTCATATGGCTAGCTTTCTATTTTTTCCTTTGTAACTTTCATTTGGCTGGCTTTCCATTTTTCTTGTTTTCTTTGAAACTTTCATATGGCTAGCTTTCTATGTTTTTGTTTTCTTTGTAACTTTCATTTGGCTGGC
>NC_090733.1:160059910-160062410 GCF_036898095.1 Palaemon carinicauda | reverse complement strand
TCTTAATACCATTTTGGAATAGATAAAAATTATTCAGCTATTTTTAGAGTGCAGCTCTTTTATTATTTATGTTAATAATAATATGGTTAGTTCTTGCATTACTGAAAAATTAGTTAATGCTTGTTTTGAGACATATTTTTTTTATCTAGTCATGAATAATTATTCAGTTTGTGCATAGACTAGTTTTGTATTTATAAATGCAACATTACGACTTTTCCCATTGGTTTGCTTGAAAACTAAAGTGTTTATATATATATATATATATATATATATATATATATATATATATATATATATATACATGTTCATCAATTATTTTATGTTTCAAGTTTGGTTGAACCCTCCCTTTTCTCTAAATATTAGACATTGGACGCTATCGGAATTAATCAAAATGACTCTCTCTCTCTCTCTCTCTCTCTCTCTCTCTCTCTCTCTCTCTCTCTCTCTCTCTCTCTCTCTCTCTCTCTCTCTCTCTCACTCACTTACATACACACGCGCGCGCGCTGATGAACAATTTTAAGAAATTAAAAGCGAAGGAAGTAAATCTAGAACGTATTGGACAGAAAGGGAGAAATCTTGTTCAACCCCCAAAAGCCTGATAAAGGATCTGACCCTGACTTCCTGTCTAACTCCTGCATGTCTGTGACAAAGTACTCCTTTAGTATGTAAATTATTTTTATGAACTCCTGTCTGTGTTACTTGTTTCAATTTTTTTATAATGTTTTTGGATTACCAATGAATATTGGTTCGTAACTTTTAACAATGTTAAAAAATAGCTCTGTCTTTGAATGACCGGATGTGAGTCACTTTAAAACATAATACTTTTGTATTTACTGTACTTTATATGCAATTCTTAACGAACGTTCAGAGAAAGAAATGTATTTTTCCAATATTACTTTCATCTTCCAACTTGTTCATTTGCAGATAGCATTGCTACTTTATAACCTCAAAGTAATGACAAAATGAGCACCAGTTCATTGAACATCAATACAGAACATCGCGTAAATGGTAGCTCTTGTCTTTGCATAACCCATTTTACCCTTCGCCTGTTGGTGTTGTCAAACCTCCTAAATTTTTTTCATAATGCAAGTGCGGGGGTTACTGTCTAACTGAATGGCCTTCCCGGCATCAGCACCAGGTAATATGAATCTAATTTCCTAAGTAATAATGTTAATTATTACCATTATTAATATTAATATAGATGTAACTTGATCACTGACTCAGTAGTCTCGTTATACGACTTTTTAATCTATTACGATATGTTTTGGGGAAGAAATTCATCCTCAAAGACAATAGCTACTCTTTATCCTGTTAATCAAGGAAAACTCATTTTTGAAACTGAAATTACAAACTCTATATTCAAGAAAATTCCCCCTAGGAGGAAAAGATGTAATTTCAAGAAAAGAGGAAAGAGGAAAAGTACCCCTAGAAAGGAAAATGTAATTTCAAGAAAACAAAAAAATTACCCCTAGAACGAAAAGATGTAATGTCAAAAAAAAAAAAGAAGAAAATTACCCATAGCAAGAAAAAGATGTAATTTGAAGAAAAGAAGGAAATTATCCCTAGAAGGAAAAATGTAATTTCAAGAAAAGAAGAAAATTACTCTTGGAAAGAAAATATGTAATTGCAAGAAAACAAGAAAATTCCCATTAGAAGGAAAAGATGTAATTTCAAGAAAATAGTTAATGAACAGCGTTACACTTTGAAACTCGGGAATCTTAGAATTCTCCGATTTAAGGAAACGGCTTCATTGAAATATGTAAATCTCAAGATTTCAGTAACTCGTGCATTGAAAGTTACAGATGCTAGTTTCAGGGAAATGTCAAGTCAATACTAAAAACGTCTTTTTATAATTTCAAGGAAAATATTGCCCTGAAATGTACAACTATCAATGGACGGAAATCTTCCGTCGATGTTATAGGCAGGCAGTTAATTCTAATAGCCAGGCCTTCTCCATCGTGAGGCTCAATACTACACAGTTTTCTAGAAATTTTATTCCAGCTGTTACCAAGTTGTGGAATGATCTTCCTAATCGGGTAGTTGAATCAGTAGAACTTCAAAAGTTCAAAGTTGGAGCAAATATTTTTATGTTGACCAGGCTGACATGAGTCTTTTTATTGTTTATATATGACATATCTGTTTTTGACGTTGTTAATAGTTTATATAGGACATATCTGTTTTGACGCTGTTACTGTTTTTAGAATGATTTATTGTTAATTTATTCTCATCATTTATTTATTTCCTTATTTCCTTTCCTCACTGGGCTATTTTTCCCTGTTGGAGCCCTTAGGCTTATAGCATCTTGCTTTTCCAACTAGGGTAATAGCTTGGCTAGTAATAATAATAATAATAATAATAATAATATAGTGTAACACATTATAGAAAATGTTTACAGTTCAAGTCTCTCTCTCTCTCTCTCTCTCTCTCTCTCTCTCTCTCCTTCATTGGTTATAATGTTATGTTTATTTTTGACAGATTTTTAATAGTAGTAAGTCTCCCA
>NC_090733.1:160047663-160049410 GCF_036898095.1 Palaemon carinicauda | reverse complement strand
AAAAAAAGTGTAATATTGTGCAATAACGGGATGGGATTCTGCTTTCAATAACGGGATGGGATTCTGCTTTCAATTATTTCGTCCTAATAACAAAGCAGCCACTGGGGCGGAAAACACGATACCGTAAAAACAATGGGAGAGTAGGCTAATGTCGATATGCTGCCATTTGATCAGAACACGTGAATATTTAGCGCCTTTCAGACTTCCTCCCCACCTTTCCCCTCCACTCCCCATCCCTCCCCAATACCCATGTTCCTAACCAACATGCAGATTTCCCTTCCCCTCTCCCTTGCGAACTTTAATTTCAAATCGCTTTCCGACACCCACCCCCTGCCCCAGATTCCAAGCTGACTAAATTCAGGAACCTCCTTGGGATAAATCTACCTGATACTTTTCTGACCAATCCACCAGACACTACTCTCTCTCAGTTCTGTGACCTAACTTTTATCTGCCTCTAGTTGCCAGCCCTCTTGATGAACCTCCTGACCCAACTTTGCAAGTGTTGTCCTTGCCTCTGATCAAACCTACTAACAAATATAAACTTCTTTTTCCACTCTGGAACACAACAGCGACTAAGCACAAGTTAACCCTTTTACCCCCAAAGGACGTACCGGTACGTTCTTGCAAAACACTGTTAACTACATGATTTTACATATTTTTGATAATTTTCTGAGAAACCTCAGGCATTTTCCAAAAGAATGAGACCAACCTGACATTTCTAGGACAAAAATAAAGCCTGTTAGAGCAATTTAAAAAAAATATATAGCAAAATGTGCTCGAA
This sequence comes from Palaemon carinicauda, assembly GCF_036898095.1. Lineage (NCBI taxonomy): Eukaryota > Metazoa > Arthropoda > Malacostraca > Decapoda > Palaemonidae > Palaemon > Palaemon carinicauda. Next base: position 160,048,629 of record NC_090733.1, on the reverse strand, counting down.
ATTTAACCTTTGGGGGGGGGGGGGGGTTGGTGAAAGGGTTAACACTACCAAGGTATAATTCCATATAATTCCGTGTCTAGAGATTGACTTGTTATGACCCAACTTAGAACAAGTTACAAAACTGTCCCACTCTCTGTTAAGCTCACTGGAGCAAACTTTTACTCAATTAGAGGGGCACTCAGTAGAGAGTATGCCTTCGCCACGCAGAGTAGTTTTATTTTGTTCTAAACTCCACAGCGTACTTGTACTTCGATGTATTTTCTTCAAAATCCTCCAAGTTGAAATTGGTTCAACAGTTTTTGCGTTATGCTGTTCCCAAACGATAATTAACTAAATATTTGCCATTTGTTTTATTGCGATTTCAAAGTACTGCTCGTAATTGTACTTTATAAAATTTGTTTAGAGATTCATCCTTGGGTCATACCCAACGTGACTACCAAGTTTAGTCAAAATTGGTACTGTAGATTTTATGTAGAGTTATTCATATACAAAGAAATAAACGATGACAGGGGTGAATACATACCTTTCCCACATTTTGGCGAAGGCAATTATGAGTTATGTATGCCACCCCTTACCTGTCCATTTACCCAGCTTCCAGTCTTATGTCACAGTCATGCCAGTTCAAATTTGTTTGTAAATTTGGAGATGAATTAGAAAAAAATAGTCGTCATGAAATTAAAATAATAATTTTTATTAATTTGAATCATACTGTATATATATATATATATATATATATATATATATATATATATATATATATATATATATATATATATATATATATAAATACGTACATACATACATACATACATACACACACACACACATATAGATATATATATATATATATATATATATATATATATATATATATATATATATATATATATATATATATATATATATATATATATATCCATAAAGAATTTGTACCAAGGATTTATTACAATTTTATGGTTAACGTGT
>NC_090733.1:160040163-160042663 GCF_036898095.1 Palaemon carinicauda | reverse complement strand
ATATATATATAGATAATATATATATATATATATATATATATATATATATATATATATATATATATTACACACCATAATTTCTTTGTATAAAACAAAAAGAGAATTATGTTCCCTCTATTATAGCCACTGGTATTATTTCTTCTTCTTTAATAAAGATGGAACAAAGGAAGTCGCAGGTGGCTTCTTTTGATGATTGACAAGACATTGAATAGGAGGAGGATTGGTGTCAGTGACTGATTTTCTCTTAATTTTGTATGTATGTGTATATATGCATATGTATGTATAAGAGAGAGAGAGAGAGAGAGAGAGAGAGAGAGAGAGAGAGAGAGAGAGAGAGAGAGAGAGAGAGAGAGAGAGAGAGAGCAAAGAAAATCACTTATGATTCATGAAAAAATATATCAATAGAAACACACATTATTTGCCTTTAAGAAAACTGACCGTACTCTAGCATCGGGAAACAGACAAAACAGACATCCTGACAGACAGACAGACAGACAGATAGACAGACGGCCGGGCAAACAGGCTGTGGCAGGTGCTGGATCACTAACGTAGCTCTGGGGCTATCATCTCAAAAATGGCCCATTATGTTTCCATGGTAACCGCTGTAAACAACGACTTGTTAGCAGGACTCGGTTCTTGTGAGGGAGGACCTGATGCTAACAGCGACCCTTAACAAGCATTCGTTATAACGGCACACTGGTTATAGCGGTCAGTCCTCCCGCTGGAAGAGAGAGAGAGAGAGAGAGAGAGAGAGAGAGAGAGAGAGAGAGAGAGAGAGAGAGAGAGAGAGATGAAACGTTCAGGTGAAAGGGAAAGATGGAGGGAGAAAGATAGGGAGGAAGACACGTTGACAAAGAGAGAGAGAGAGATGATGATGAAAACTAAGTGGTATGGCAGGGATATGGCAGAGAACATATCCCTTGTATATCTCCCCTATATAATAAAGAGCGAGTGTCTGGCTATATATATATATATATATATATATATATATATATATATATATATATATATATATATATATACTGTATATATATATATATATATATATATATATATATATATATCATATATACATCAATCATCATAACTAGTGCACTGCATGATGAAGGCCTCAGACATGTCATTCCACTCGCGTCTTTTTATGGTTTTTCCTATGCCAGTTTATAGCAGCAAATTTTCTTATCTCCTCAATCCATTGTCTTTTCTTCCTTTCCCTGCTTCTTTTAATATCTCTAGTGACTAATGGTGTTATTTTCAATGTCCTTCTATTATATGTCATTCCCATTATATGTCCTTTTTATATGTCCACTAAAATTTATGTATATTGTATATAGAACTTGTGAAAATGGCTTATTTTTTAAATGCGATTTTGAAATAAAACAACGTGTTCATATATGTTAATGTAAAAATACAACAATTAATTTCATTATGTATGTTAATACAATTTATGACTGAAATATCGTTGTGTTCTGAAACGAGTGTCCACTTAAATTTATGTATATTGTATATAGAACTTGTGAAAATGGCTTATTTTTTAAATGCGATTTTCAACTAAAACATTGTGTTCAAATATGTTAATGTATAAATACAACAATTAATTTTATTATGTATGTTAATACAATTTATGACTGAAATATCGTTGTGTTCTGAAACGAGAGTTTTAGATACTCCTTCGGCACCAGTAAGAAGATTTGGGAGTGAGTCCCTGGCGCTCCGTCATGTTGCGTAATGCTAGTCTTGGGCGTTTCTCGTCTGTCAGGAACATACGGTAGTTTTGGCCTATATAAAGGACAGGTGAAGAGCGACAGAAAGCAGAGTAGGATAATATTAACACCACTGGTGTTTGGAGACATTTTTTCAGCTGGACCCTCTGTGACTCTGAAAATTATTGACAACACAAAACGGTATTGATAACTTGAAGATATAGAAGTTCTAAAGTTCATCTCTTCATCATCAGCCACCCGTTGAGATACTACCGCTAGAGAGTTATGGGGTCCTTTGACTGGCCAGACAGTACCACATTGGATCCTTCTCTCTGGTTACGGTTCACTTTCCCTTTGCCTGCACATTCACCGAATAGTCTGGCATATTCTTTACATATTCTCCTCTGTCCTTATAGGAATGATAACACTGAGATTACCAAACAATTCTTCTTCACCCAAGGGGTTAACTACTGCACTGTAATTGTTCAGTGGCTACTTTCCTATTGGTAAGGGTGGAAGAGATTCTTTACCTATGGTAAGAAGCTCTTCTAGGAGAAGCACACTCCAAAATCAAACCATTGTTTTGTAGTCTTGGGTAGTGCCATAGCCCCTGTACCATGGTCTTCCACTATCTTGGGTTAGGGTTCTCTTGCTTGAGGGTACACTCGGGCACAGTATTCTATCTCATTTCTCTTCCTCATGTTTTATTAAGGTTTTTGTAGTTTATATAGGAGATATTCATTTTAATATTATTCTTAAAATATTTATTTTTTCTTTGTTTCCTTTCCTCACTGGGC
>NC_090733.1:160030163-160035163 GCF_036898095.1 Palaemon carinicauda | reverse complement strand
ATTACGTTGCTTGCAGTGTGAGTTGCAGGCAGACATCCGTGTTTATCATTCTTAAGGGGGAAATTCCTCGCCATCATCTTGGGATTTCAATTTACTCTGGTAGTGCAAATATTCGTGAAGGAATTAACTTGGGAGTGAGAATCCGTTTTGCGGCTACGCATTTTTTTTTTCTGACTCCAAAATTAATTAACAGCAGAGTAATTAAGTGAAGTGTTCACTCTAGTTCCACGCGCCCAGGGCTTTTAGGGTGGTCGCAGGGCCAACTTCCTTTTCTTATGTTCTTTGCGTCTTTTATTTATTTAGTTTTTGTTTATTTTTTATGTTTCTAGCTTGATTACTTATTTTATATATATATATATATATATATATATATAGTGTGTGTGTGTGTGTGTGTACTATATATATGTATGTATGTATGTATGTATATATATATATATATATATATATATATATATATAATATATATATTATATACACACACATATATATATGTATGTGTGTGTGTGTGCGTATACATTACATATCTTTTCCTTGAAATACTGGGTACTTGAGGGTGAGTATAAAATATATCTTCCATCACACGTTTTATGCCTTAAGTTTTCCCTCCACGGCCTTTGTTGTTCCTCACTCTCCGAGGTTTCTCTTCCTTTCATTACACTTTCTTATATCCCTTTACTCTTTAAACTATTTTCTATAGCCTCGAAGAGCTGACCAAGAGTAGATTAGAGTTGATAGAGTTTTATAGACACCCCAATGTGTTAGTAATGCGAACGTAAATCCTTGAAAGTATTTATGTCGAAGGCAATATGTCCAATATATAATAATAATAATAATAATAATAATAATAATAATAATAATAATAATCTTTATTTCAGCAGAAGTCATATACAGAGTTACAATAAGGGTACAGTGATCATACACTTTTGACATACCATCTATACTTTACAAACGATAATTCCTCACTTTTAAATATTAAAAGGTTGCTGTGTTGTATTCTGATGTACACGACCAATTTTCTTAACACCTAATATATTCTACGATAACTTTTTAAATGAGTTGAGTAATGCTAACATTCGGCAAGTGTATTTTCACATCAAAGTAAATGAGGTTAGTAATACTAACATTCGGCAAGTTTATTTTTACATCAAAGTAAATGAGTTGAGTACTACTAACATTCGGCAAGTGTATTTTCACATCAAAGTAAATGAGTTGAGTAATACTAACATTCGGCAAGTGTATTTTCACACATCAAAGTAAATGAGTTGAGTAATACTAAATTCGGCAAGTGTATTTTCACATCAAAGTAAATGAGTTGAGTAATGCTAACCTTCGGCAAGTGTATTTTCACATCAAAGTAAATGAGTTGAGTAATGCTAACCTTCGGCAAGTGTATGTTCACATCAAAGTAAATGAGTTGAGTAACACTAACCTTCGGCAAGTGTATGTTCACGTCAAAGTAAATGAGTTGAGTAACACTAACCTTCGGCAAGTGTATGTTCACATCAAAGTAAATGAGTTGAGTAATGCTAACCTTCGGCAAGTGTATGTTCACATCAAAGTAAATGAGTTGAGTAACACTAACCTTCGGCAAGTGTATGTTCACGTCAAAGTAAATGAATTGAGTAACACTAACCTTCGGCAAGTGTATGTTCACATCAAAGTAAATGAGTTGAGTAATGCTAACCTTCGGCAAGTGTATGTTCACATCAAAGTAAATGAGTTGAGTAACACTAACCTTCGGCAATTATATTTTCACATCAAAATTGATCCGAGTATCTCTTAATTCAGTGAATATTATATCTAACACTTTTCGACATCAAGAGGGTTTACATCTTTTGTGATAGAAAATTCAATTTTTCTGTATACAGGAAATTTGAAAGAAACAAGTAAAAGATGCATTGATTATACACTTTGTTTAGGCAAGTTACTCGCCCGTGGGTCTGACGGAAACATCAAGAAAAATCCTGTATTCATGACTCAAGATGCCTTGTGAACATGGTGTTTTCATGCTGTTACCGTCTTTATCATTGTTTGCATTTTTGGATGTCTTGTCTCTGGTTTTGTATTTCAATTGGCGTTCTTTTATTTGTATTTCCATGTTTATTAAAGTTTTTGTGTTCAGTTTTCCTCGTGTCTCTACTTAATGTAACATTTACATTGTCTGTGTTGAAAATATTTTGTGTTCTGAGGTTTAGGCGTCCCTCCTAGCTAAGGTAATGTAGTTCAGTGCATTTATGATTATTACTGATGCAACTACACTACTAAAAAAAACCTGTAAGTTTAATCGGAAATTTTTCGTAAAAATATACTTTTCTCAGCTATATTTCAGTAAAACAAAGACGACCGTAATTTTTATCCTACTTTGTTATTATTTTTTACGAGTTGCTGACCGTAATATCACGCTTTAACGTCGATATATTCGTTTTTAAAACGGTAAATGCCTGACAACATTTATTCCATGATTTTTGCTGTATTTTACGGAAACTTTTTAACAGTGTAAGCAGCTGGACTTCGTGCGATGTTAGGTTTGCTGCGAGGTGTAGGAATGCCCAGTTAATTAGTTTACAATTGCCACTTTTAGAACGTTTGAATTTAAAGTAACGCAAGACCTCAGATATATGTGAAGTTTTACATCTTCGTAGATATGAGAGTTAGGATAAGGTTAGTACGAAGGATGCATGATTCTTAACGTATTGAAGACTGTTGCAGAGCTTGGACCTTATGATTTATGCTAATCTAAGTATGAAGCTTCATCTGTGGTGGAAATGTGGGAGGTTGGGCTGTGGCACCCTAGCAGTACCAGCTGAACTCGGCTGAGTCCCTGGTTAGGCTGGAGGAACGTAGAGAGTAGAGGTCCCCTTTTTTGTTTTGTTCTTGTTGATGTCGGCTACCCCCCAAAATTGGGGGAAGTGCCTTTGGTATATGTATGTATGTAAGTTTAACTTTGATGTTAGTAACGATTTTTTCTTATTTGCAGGTGCTTAATTCTTATACTTGTACATTGAATTACGTTGGGTTAATTTATTTATCATTGTTGTAGGTTTAGATATCGCCTACTATATTTTTTGACAGCAGCGCTGTATACCCATGGACATCTTCAAGCTTGGGTGAATACTTAAGTGGCCGATTGCGTTTTGGAGTAAACACTGAGACTGATTATAGGTCAGTTACAAAATATTAATCCAATTGTTTGGGTTTCAGTTAAGCGACTTGCGTTCACTAGAGGATAAGCGTTTAAGGTTAGTAGTAAATATACAAAACTTTAAGTGTATCGGCCTGTCTTTAAGATAATATTTATTAAAAGAAAATTTTATAATCTATTAACTCTCGCACTAATTAAAACAGCCGGAGAGAATAGATTACGAAATTCCCAAAAGTTAAGGTAAAATTTCAAAATTTATTGTCTATTGTTTTTTTTTTTTTTTTCTAATTTGAATCATTGAGGTGTTGATTTATTTGGTTTATCATACTGAATCGGCATGTCTTAATATAACAATGGTTCAAAATATTCTTTCAATTTTAAAAGAACTTACTATATTCAAGTGTACTTAATAATGATCTCAAGTAGTTATTCTCCGTCCTAACTTATGGAATTTTGGAAAATCTCTATACTGTATTTTTGGGATTTGGACATGTGAATGTTTAAGACGAAAATTGCACGATTAAGTGTCCCATTCTTTGATTTTATCTCAGCCCAGAAACACAACACGTTTTTGAATTCTGCAGTCTTTGATGAAGCTAATTTACTAGTTTCTTTAAACGATTTGAAAACGTCATTTTGATTTTTTCATTATGTCCTAATCTTTGGTCTCAATTTTTACACTGAAATATTTTTTATTTCTTCGGAAGTCGTGATCATGAGGCTAGTGAAGTGAAGCCTAATAAACCATCAGTAATGTCGAAGCAACTTTAATGAAGTATATTAGAATATTTATAAAACCAATTAATTTGCGATGTTAATGTTTTTTTATCTGTTTCATTTCAGGTAAGCAAGAATAGCAGCCAGTAGCGTCTAAGAGAGGTCAAGGTAGTATTTTGAAACTAGAATATTTTTCGCGAGGGTAATATGAGTTCAATTTTGTTGTTGTCTGGTAGGATTGCCTTAATTTAATTTTCAGTTAGTAATATTTTACTATTTACCTTAGAAATTTGGGTTTTGTTATCTTCAATTGGCATTTATTCTTTATGTAGCTTTGAAATCATCAGGTGGACTTATCTCTTAAGTAATGCATATTTGATGATGCAATATTCGAATCATACCTTTGAACATTTACATGTAATAGGGATAATTAAAGGTTATTTGAATAATATTTTTCAGTTTTCAGTATTAAATCTAATATATGATAAACATTTATTCACTGTAATACAGAAAACTTTATTCGATTGATAAGTTGTGGAGAAATAAGTGCTAGTGCTGTAATGTGGGTTAGAATAGTTTTCGTTACGTGCTTTTAAAGAAGTAGTTATTATGTTAGATATGTGTCTTAAAATTTTAAACATTTCGGGACACCTTTGTTGGGGTAAAGGTCCCGCTACTGTACACTAAAGTTTATGCAAGTATGTGCACAGTAATAAGTATTTACCATGTACGAATCCGGTTAAAAATAACTATCAAGGAGATAGCTGCTAATTTATAGACCTTGTAGCACTGAATGCATTTTGCCATTGATGCTATTTTATATAACTTTGGTAAGTAAAGGAGGGGACTTCCAAGTAGCATTGTTAGCTCTCTAAGACCTTCCATACTTAGCGTCAGCGTGGTTTTGTAGAGCAGTGTCACTGTCAAGCTTCTGAAAGATATCTGAGCTGGGTAGATGCTAAGAATACCCAAACTGAATGACCTTTGGATAGTTTTGTGTTATAATTTTAGTTTCAAACTCGCAAAGGAAATATCAGTTTTAGTTATTCTGAGTAGAATTAATCTGCAATAAGAGCAAAAGGTTTGAAATACCGTCATAAATACTCTAAATTATGCGTTGCTGAAATTCATCTAAATGGCT
>NC_090733.1:160005163-160025163 GCF_036898095.1 Palaemon carinicauda | reverse complement strand
ACATGTAGCATCATGCGGGTGTCTGCCTCTTCTTGGTTGCATGGTGCGAGTGAGTTGACATCCTCTTGCTGTGGAACACAGATCACCTGCTCCCCATCAGTGACGACCAGTTCCTTGCCTTCTTCTTGAAAGGACTCTGCAAGCATGGTGGAGAGGTAGCTGAAGAGCTCCACTTTGTTGCTATCAACTCGCAGGAAACTTTGCCAATTTCCTGGTATGACTGCTGAGTCGACAACACGCCGACGTACTCCCTTTCCACGCTGTTCTCTGGTTGATGCCTTCAGGGAATCTGCTCTGTAGCTGTCCCACACAAGGTCAAGACGTGATACATGTTGGAAACGTTGTACAACGTATGGGATGAACACTTGCTGTGCATATTCCTCGAACGTGTTGGCAGTACCCGGCTTCCACATCTGTACGATTACTGCTCCATCGAGGACAACAGCAGTGACAGTAGGAGCTTCAAACTGAGGCTCAGCATGGCCTTCAAGGCACACCAGCAAGTCACTCTTGCTCCCTAGGTACAGTCTCCCTCCGTCAGATAAAGCTGGAGGGCATTGCTGATTTTCATGCCTGAAGAACTCTTCTAGATTCCCATCACGGGTCTGGCAGCCGATAGAAAAAGCAGGTGCCGCTGGTAGTGGCTTCTGAAGAGTGTGTTCTGGCGCGCTTGGCCTGGACATTGTCAGTACTATCAAATGCTGAGCTGCTTGCGATGCGTCTCTTCTCTGCTCTTCGTAGCATTGTGTTATTGTATTTGAGCATACATGTTTTATGCCACTTGGCCTGGTGGGCAACCATTGTCGCCTCAACACCTTGTCCTTCATCTAGTCTCTGTAACTGAACAGTTCTTGGCAGTTCTCCGAGTTCATCAAATTTGACCAAGTTTGCAGCCATTGTCGTGTATCCACTCCCAGGGTCTCGGCGTTTAGACAGTACTGGGCAGACAAGTGACTCTGTTGTCTCCTCTTGACATACAAGACACAGCTTCCAGTTTGTCTCAGGAGGTGTTGTGGGAGTACGTTGCTCAAAAGTATCGACCAGTTGGAACTTCTTTGCCATGGCTGCAGTCTGGAACAACGCGTCTCTGATGTCAGGTGGTGCTGCTGCTGCCTCACCTGCAAAGACACAAAACACCACCATGTTACCACAAGTTACTACTACAAGCACCATGACTATCAACACTATACTATTACTGCAGCCGCCGTCACTGCCACCAACGCTGCCGCTGCAAAGTAAAATTCATTTTCTTGTGAAAAGGTAGCCAAATTATTTGGTAAGCACAGAAGTATGTGTAATTGTACAATACTTATCACCTCTAGCACACTTATCACCTTTAGCATCCACAAAAAGACAAATTATGGTACATATTCAATGACGCTAACGGTAAATAGCAGCCATTTTGAAAAATGGCCGCCAAATGTGCTACGGGGAGAATCTTGAATGCCTCCATATCCAAAATTGTTCAGAATGTATTAATCCACATGTGTGCCAATTTTGGTGCTTTTAGAACAATTTGAACAATTGGTTTCATATTTCTTACTATGCCGCTGGGCTTTATATCACTTACTTTACATGTATGCACCATTTCTCTAATTTGGTGAAGTCATCTCTCCTAGATTCGGTTTGCAAGAAAAGATACATAGATAAATAAAACACATGCGTCTTTCTTTAATGTTTCTGGTCATCAGTTTCACTCCCAAAATTCTTTGGTGTACCTTCATCATATGATTCAATTCATCTACAAATATGTCGTACTTTTGTATAGAATATCCTTTATGTGTCTATGAGACATGATCCTTCTCTTCATCTTCCATACTAGGGTGTAACCCTTTAAGCTTCATGTTATTGTTTTCTCTCTTTACTATTTTATTCACCACTAATCCTGCCAGTTTTACAATTGCCAGTCTCTATCAAGGCACCTCTCTAACAAGAAAAGTTTATATATCCTTATGTGTCTATGGGACATGATCCTTCTCTTCATCTTCCATACTAGGGTGTAACCCTTTAAGCTTCATGTTATTGTTTTCTCTCTTTACTATTTTATTCACCACTAATCCTACCAGTTTTATAATTGCCAGTCTCTATCAAGGCACCTCTCTAACAAGAACAGTTTATATATCCTCGCGTGTCAACGTGTAATACATTGCATGAAATTGCTTGATGTGCTACACTGTATTTGCGATGCCTTTGTCATCAATTAAATTCTCTCCTATTTGCTTTGCTTTACTATGTAGTGGGGGTTTTCAAAGAAGAAAAACAAATAAAAAAATCTATCCTTCCAATACGTGGTCCTGAATGAAAACAGACGGGGCACAGAAATGTTAAATAATTTGGGTGTTGGCACACAATCTTCAATATACAAAAGTCTTGTTTTTACTGACAAAGCGAATTTTTCAAAAATGAAGAAGATGAAAAGAGAGAAGAAAAGATATATTTTAAAATTTTGCTCATATATATCTTTTCTCCAACCTCAGTAGTTTTAATCTCGAACGTTGTGTAGCAATATTTTTGGGGAGCTGTTTGCTATGTCCATGACTTTTTCCACATGCTACCATACATCTATAGACAAGGTATATATATTTACAAAAATACACACACACACATATATATATATATATATATATATTTATATATATAATATATATATATGTATATATATATATATATATATATATATATATATATATATATATATATATATATATATATATTATATATATATATATATATATATATATATTTATATATATATATATATATATATATATATATATATATATATATATATATATATATATATTTATATATATAATATATATATATATTTATGTATATAATATATATATATAATATATATATATAATATATATATATAATGTATATATATATGTATATATATATATATATATATATATATATATATATATATATATATATATATATATATATATATATATATATATATATATATATATATATATACAGTGATCTGTGTTCAAAGGATTGTGTTGTACATTTCCCATCCATCATTATCCAAAATTTCTAACTGGATTTCCAATACTTTTTCAATTCGCAGACTCTGAAGTAGAACGAATGACGAAATAAGATATTTATTTCGTGTGTATACTGAATATATATAAGCATGTTTATCATCACATCTCAAGCTTTTGGGGTAGTGTACTATGTTCTTTCTTTCTCTATAACCTGGTTGAAGCCCCCGGACCCATAGTATACTAATAGCATTTTAATCAATATTAAATTCGCTCGTTATACTGTCTTTATTTCTGGCCAAGGCCAATATATAGAGGTCGGTCGGACAGAACTGTCATCTTCCCGCCACTGGCTGACTGTGACGTCACTCCGGCTCCAACTGGTGATTCTCTGTTAGGCCGTGGCTTTGTATATTAAGGCATTATTGTTATTTCCTTTGAATTATTCTTCCTCTTGACTACTTAATTTGATACTTCCGTTATCAGAAAATTCTGAGAATGCCTAAACAATTTTATTGATAAAATAATATTACTGTAGACAGTACAGCAGTGTGAATTCATCAGTGAGAATTGAAGGAAACTCGGTTGTAGTTGTAACTTTTATCAAGGAAAATATGTACACACTTGAATATAATCATAAATAAAAACTATTTACACATATCTAAATATTTAACTTTAAATATAAAAATTCATTGCTTGAACATCCTGAAATGTAAAAACTATTTAAACATATCTAAATATTTAACTTTAATTTTTTTCTGGCATCTCCCCGATCATTTTAAATTTTTGTCTTTCTTTTCTTAGTTTTGATAGCATTATTTAAGTACCTTAGTCTAAAATATATAGATATCTTTGCAAAAAAATCAATAATGTCGTCTGGAACCTTTACTCCTGTTCGTTGCAATTCAGCAACAAGAGATTTTTTGCACGATTTCCCTTCTAAAAGTGATGAACCGTGGATTGTGTTGAAAACTTCTCGTAGCACAATTAATTGAGAATAAAATTCATCTGATGGCATGTACAATTCACCTCTGTTTACTATCCCAATCCACGATTCATTTGAATTTTTACACTCTTTCATCTGTCTTCCTAATTGTGGATATTTTGTTGAAAACTTTCTTACAATATAACCACCTATATATTTAAGAGCTTCTTCTTCAATTACAGTGGCAGCCGTTTTTTTCGTTTTCTTTATCTAGAATTTGATTGTTTATATCTTCTGAGGGGCATTCAAAATCTAAATCTTTAAACAATGAGCTGGTCAAGTACAGTTCTAATGCTAATTCTCTATCATCACTGTATTTGGAATTGCATGCAGATTCATTTATCAATATATCATAATTGTTGCCCTTTGCAATGATGTTCGTTTTTTCACTAATTATTTTTACATCTTTCCCCAGAATCAATGACCTCAGTCTAAACTTAAATTCAACAGCATTGGGGTGATCGTATGTGCCCTTCATTTGCCTTATGCAACCAAACAGATGTTCTATACAGTCTTGATTCAGCTTTTGAGTCATGATATAATCTACATTAAAAATATCTTTAACCATATTAGAAAGACCAATGACAGATTTACTTGAAAGAATTATGCCCTTCTGAAATTTGTATAGACACCTTATTTTTTGAGATTTTACTTTTAAAGAAGTCATTACCATTATAACCTTTTCCAAAGTATTTATTTGAAAATCTTTATTGATCCCAAAGCCATTTCTCGCTGGTATATCGCCATACATGTTGCTTGAATTCATTATATCAAACCAGTCGTTGATCAGTGAGAGAAAATCAGAGGTAGCTTGCCAGTTATTGGAGTTCAACAGACCTCTACTTCCCAGATACCTTAAAGCACTAGCACAAGATGAGGATAATAACTGCACAGCATACTTGACACGCTGCCTGTGCTGTCCATTAATAGATAAATGAAGATCATTAATTTTATAAGCCAGTCCATATTCTGAATTAGATTTTGACAACATTTCACGGATACTTGTGTCATTAATTAAATCACTGCCTACATAAAAGCATGAATCAATGAAGTTATTTCTGACTAATTTGATCAAGTGGGGAACATCGGCAAAAACATATATCTCCCTGTCAGCACATGGGTTCTTGAATGAAATCCTATTGACAAGAGGATCAATGCCAAATTCTTTCCACATGCGAAGATTGGCTGATCCCATGTCAGAAACAATGGCAACAATGGGATAACCAACAGCCTCAACATACATTATGATTTGTAATAGTAACGGCTTGAGATTTGTCTCATCAAAGTTAAAATAAATTGGTTGTTTCCACTTCCCTACAAGACCTTGTAGCATAAAAACCAAGACACTGTTGTGCGGCTTATACAATACATCCATACCCTTATCATAGCACCATTCATTACTAATACACATTTCATCCAAACTTAATACCGCTATTTTTTCATTTACTGTAAAAGTTTCAGCTTTAGCACGTAATAATGTCAAAACACTTGTCAAAATCCCAGGCTCGCACAAGAATCTACTCGCTCTTTCTTTTAATGTAGTTTCACAAGGCAATGGAAACCCCTTCTTAAGTCTCAGATACTTGTAACATTTGGAACTTATGCTTCTTAGAGTTAAAGCAGATGCAATGTCTTCACTGCACCATTCGCTTACCCTTTTCTTTGTTATAATTGCTTTTATTTGAGTTTTACTAAATAATGGCTCTAGAATATTTTCTGTTCTTTTAATCACTACGTTTCTAATAATTTGCATAACATTTTCATTTAAAACACTTATGTATTCCTTTAATCTTGCATTTTCTTCCTTAACCTGTTTCAACTGTTCCCTTAATTGTTGTACTTCATTTTTTTGCTCTTCCTTATTATCATTTTCTATCACACATGGTTCATCTAAGTTTCCATTTTCTCCTATAGTGATTTCAATGGCACCATCTTGCTCTGCATTACACATTTCCTCCTCTTTACTGAATACCTCTTGCAATGTTTGTCTCTGGATACGTTTTTTTTGACCTCTCTTCTCTAGCTATTGATGATTCCATCTGTGTTCTCTCTGGAACAAAATCAAATAAAGAGAGGATAAGATTTACCTTTTGACGAAATATATAACAAGGCAGAACACACAAACCCACATGCATGTATGATGTAATTCGTTCTCAAATTTTCAATTATATCGCCAAGGTAATCCGGGAGAATAGGCTAATTTGTTTTGAAAAATAACTGAAATCTCGTATAGAATGAACTCTTTCAATAAGAGAAAATACCATAAATTTCGGAGGCAATGCAATTTTTTAGGTGGGATTTCTGTTACCTTCATTACATGAAATTAACTCACCTTTTGGTATATGTACAGATGGGACAGCATTTTTCTTCAATAACCTCATATTTTTAGGGCTCTCAATATTCAGCAACCTTGATTTCATATCATCAATGTAGTCTTCTGGTGTGAAATGAGCTGAACACACCACTGCATGTTTTGAATTGATTTCATCAGACCGGCAACACACGTTTATCCACTTATCACAGAAAATTTTGTCTCTAGGAAACGTAAAATACTTAATACCATTGCCTTTTGTTTTTCTCTTGGTATTCAGACATCCATAAACAGAACAGTTATTTGGCATTGTCGGTTAAGTGACTACTTCCGTTGTAAATAGAGACAATATAGCTTTGGTTGTAACAAGGTAACTGACCGCTATGAAAGGTTTTGTATGACTGGGCAGGGTCAATTGTGGCGAGCTTGACCAGTCCTGTAGGGTGAGTCATGGATAATCCCCTGTCCGACCGACCTCTATATATTGGCCTTGTTTCTGGCTAGCAAAAACGGAACTTTTCTTCCCCTTAACTTGTTTAGGCTTTCAGTACGGAGTCTGTCTCTCTCTCTCTCTCTCTCTCTCTCTCTCTCTCTCTCTCTCTCTCTCTCTCTCTCTCTCTCTCTCTCTCTCTCTCTCTCTATTTAAATTCAGAACAGTATGTACAGCCGGACACAAGAATTACTGGTATACCTTGCTCTGAGGACTTGCATCCTATCACACCATAACTGGGTTGAGATTAACCAAACAGCTTATGTAAGGAGAGATGGTGCTCAGGGATGCACGTAGAAACTCACCGCCCTGTAAGGGTGTGACAAGGTACACTTCATCAGAGAAATGTGCCAGGAAGACCAGTGTCCAACTTTGCATGATTATTCTGCTTGCACGAACGAGATAGAGCGTATTCCAGATCCTTAAAGCAATCATGAATTCAATTGATTCCATTTTGCAAGATGATATCAACAGCATATCAACGGAATGCCACCAAGATCACAACCATCTGCGGTCTGGTAGATCATCACCGTGGAACGGATTAAGTATCGGCCCCTGGTGCTCGGTAACAGGAATCCTACTGAGTTCTCGGTAAGGGGCCCAACACACCACCATTGGCCATATTACCGAGTGAAAAGGGTTAATGTGGAAAGGTTTGTTTGTGCGTAGGGGTGGGGAATGTGCAGTGGCTCGGTAGGGGAGGGGTCATCTAATCCTGGTGGTCGACTTGTGAAAGGAGATTAGACTAATACATTGGAAGGTCCTGGGTGGATTGCAACAGCTTTGGTAGTTTCACGCACTAATATATATATATATATATATATATATATATATATATATATATATATATATATATATATATATATATATATATAGATATAGATATTATTATTATTATTATTATTAGCTAAGCTATAACTCTAGTTGGAAAAGCAAGATGCTATAAACCCAAGGGCTCCAACTGGGAAAAATAGCCCAGTGAGGAAAGGAAATAAGTAAATAAATAAATGATATAAGAAGTAATGAAAATTAAAATAAAATATTTTGAATACATTAAAACATATATTTGATATATAAACTATAAAAGGACTTACGTAAGCCTGTCCACCAAAAACTATTTGCTGCGAGTTTGAACTTTGGAAGTTCAACTGATTCAACTACCCGATTAGGAAGATCATTCCACAACTTGGTCACAACTGGAATAAAGCTTCTAGAGTACTGTGTAGTATTGAGCCTCATGATTGAGAAGGCCTGGCTATTAGAATTAACTGCATACCTAGTATTACGAACAGAATGGAACTGTCCAGGAAGATCTGAATGTAAAGGATGGA
The DNA here is from genome assembly GCF_036898095.1 of Palaemon carinicauda. Classification (NCBI taxonomy): domain Eukaryota; kingdom Metazoa; phylum Arthropoda; class Malacostraca; order Decapoda; family Palaemonidae; genus Palaemon; species Palaemon carinicauda. The sequence continues at coordinate 160,017,053 of NC_090733.1, read as the reverse complement.
CAGAGTTATAAAAAGTCCTATGCAACATGCACAATGAACTAATTGAACGACGGTGCCAGAGACTGATTGAAGTGCTACACTGTATTTGCGATGCCTTTGTCATCAATTAACATCACGCCCATTGCTTTGCTTTACAATGTAGTGGGTATGTTTATATATATATATATATATATATATATATATATATATATATATATATATATATATATATATATATAATATATATATATATTTATATATAAATATATATTTATATATAAATATATATATATATATATATATATATATATATATATATATATATATATATATATATATATATATAATTCATTGATAACAGCAGTTTGTATTTATTATTTTCCTATTTATAGTTTAGATATTTCTCATTGTATTGCGTTGTACTGTACACAGTGGTAGAATTGTGTTGTAGTACTGGTACTATGGTATTCACTATAATTATATGTTTTTTATACGAAATATATATATATATATATATATATATATATATATATATATATATATATATATATATATATATATATATATATATATATATATATATATATATAAATTGAAAAATGAAAAAAGGATAAAGTAGTGAATTTATATAATATTCTCTACTATTCTTTATATATTTACTATTCTATTTACATTTCACTAATCTTTATATCACATAGTATTATAATAGTTAAAATATTAAAATTAATAAAATTAATAGTGAAAATATGATATAGAATTGAAGATAGCTAACGTTGTTATATTTGAGGTGCGATTTAGGTATTGAAAGTGAATAGTATTGGAAGAAGTTATTGAAAATGTGATATATAATCAAAATGTGATTAAATTGTAAAGATATGTTATAGTAACCCACGTAGTGAATATATGATAGGGTCCATTTGATATGTAATGTGTCTAGTGAAAGTAAGAAATGGTTTTGGAAATTGTGAAGTATTGAAATATGGTGTGTTGATAGGACTTGATTTAGTAGTGAAGATAAGATATATTAATGAACATGTGATGTAGATTATGATATAGTATGAACAATGATGGCAATCAAATGAGGGGAGATAAGGTTTCCATTATTACAATTATTATTATTATTATTATTATTATTATTATTATTATTATTATTATTACCTAAGCTACAACCCTAGTTAAAAAATCAAGATTGAATAAGCTCAAGGTATCTAAATGGGGAAAAATAGCTTAGTGAGGTAAGGAAGTAAATAACCTCCATGAGAAATAATGAACTATTAAGATAGAATATTTTAAGAACAGTAACAACATTAAAACAGTCTTTCATATATAAACTATAAAAGTAGTTAGGCCAAATGTCCTTAGCCCAGGCAGTTAAGCCAAACATCCTTACGTCTGGCAGTTAAGCCATTCATCCTATGGCTAGGCATTTAAGCCAAGTATCATTAGGTTAATCAGTTAAGCCAAGCATTCATAGATCAGGCAGTTAAGCCATTCATCCTAAGTCCGGGCAGTTAAGCCAAGCATTGTTAGGCCGGGCGGTTAAGCCAAGCATCACTAGGCCGGGCAGTTAAGCCAAGCATTGTTAGGCCAGGCGGTTAAGCCAAGCATTGTTAGGCCGGGCGGTTAAGCCAAGCATTGTTAGGCCGGGCGGTTAAGCCAAGCCTTTTTAGACTGTTTGGTTAAGCCAAGCGTCATTAGGCCATGTGATTAAGCCAAGCATCGTTAGGCCAGACCGGTTAAGCCAAGAGCCTTTAGGATGGGTAGTTAAGCCAAGCGTCGTTAGGGCAGATGTTTAAGCCAAGCGCCTTTAGGCCGGGCTGTTAAGCCAAGCATCCTTAGTCCGATTGGCTGAGCCAAGATTCATTAGTCCAATTAGTTAAGCCAAGCATCATTAGGCAGGGTGGTCAAGCCAAGCTTCGTAATACCGGGTTTTTAAGCTAATCGTCAATAGGCTCACGGTTAAGCCAAGCGTCGTGAGGTTGGGCGGTTAAGCCAAGCGTCATTAGGGCCGGCGTTTAAGCCAAGCATCGTTAGGCCGGGCAATTAAGCCAACCGTCATTAGCTCGGGCGGTTAAGCCAAGCTTCTTTAGGCCAGGCTGATAAGCCAAGTGTCATTAGGCCTGGCGGTCAAGCCAAGCGTTGTCAGGTCAGGCAGTTAAGCCAAGCGTTATTAGGTCAGGCAGTTATGCCATGCGTCATTAGGCCGGGAGATTAAGCCAAGTGTCGTTATGCTGGGCGTTCAAGCTAAGCATCAAATGGGCTGGGTGGTTAAGCCAAGCGTCATTTGGCCAGATGTTTAAGCCAAGTGCCTTTAGGCCGGGCGGTTAAGCCAAGCATCCTTAGTTCAATTGGCTGAGCCAAGGGTCAATAGTCCAATTGGTTAAGCCAAGCGTCAATAGTCCAATTGGTTAAGCCAAGCGTCATTAGGCAGGGCGGTCAAGCTAAGCTTTGTAATACCGGTTTTTTAAGCTAATCGTCAATAGGCTCATGGTTAAGCCAAGCGTTGTTAGGTTGGTCTGTTAGGCCAAGCGTCATTAGGGTCGGCGGTTAAGTCAAGCATCGTTAGGCCGGGCAGTTAAGCCAACCGTCATTAGCTCGGGCGGTTAAGCCAAGCTTCTTTAGGCCGGCCTGTTAAGCCAAATGTCATTAGGCCTGGCGGTTAAGCCAAGAGTTGTTAGGCCGGGTGGTTAAGCGAAGCGTCATTAGGCCAGGCAGCTAAGCCATGCGTTATTAGGCCAGGCAGTTAAGTCATGCGTCATTAGGCCGGGAGATTAAGCCAAGCATCGTTATGCTGGGCATTCAAGCAGCGTTGTTAGGCCAAGTGTCATTAGGCCAGGCAGTTATGCCATGCATCAATAGGCCGGGCGGTTAAGCCAAGCGTCATTTGGGCGGGTGGTTAAGCCAAGCGTCATTTGGCCGGGTGGTTAAGCCAAGCGCCGTTAGGCCAGGTGGTTAAGCCAATCTCCGTTAGGCAGGGTGTTTAAGCCAAGCATCGTTAGGCCAGACTGTCAAGCCGAGCGTCTTTAGGCTGGGCGGTTAAGCCAAGCATCATTATGCTGTGTGGTTAAGCCAAGCGTTGTTTTGCGTGGTGATTAAGCCAAGTGTTGTTAGGCCGGGCGGTCAAGCCAAGCGTCATTAGGCCGGGTGGTTAAGCCAAGCGTGGTTAGGCCGGGCAGTCAAGCCAAGCATCTATAGTCTGGGCTGTTAAGCTGAGCTTTGTTAGGCTGGGTGGTTAAGCCAAGCGCTGTTAGGCCGGGTGGTTAAGCCAAGCGTCATTAGGCTTGGCGATCAAGCCATGCGTCACTAGGCTGGGCGGTTAAGCCAAGCCCCCTTAGGCCAGGCGGTTAAGCCAAGCGTCACTATGCCAGGCGGTAAAGCCAAGCATCGTTAGGTTGGGCAGTTAAGCCAAGACTCATTAGACCGGGCGGTTAAGCCAACTGTCGTTAGGCCAGGCAGTCTAGCCAATTGTCGTTATGCCGGGCTGTGAAGCCAAGCATTGTTAGGCTGGGTGGTTAAGCCTAGCTTTCTTAGGCCAGGCATGTATATAGGCTGTATATAGCCTTGTGACGAGCCGAGAGAAGGTTGTGACTCAAAGACAGGATGAAAGCAACTGAGTAGTTTTATTACAGAACACTCGTCTTTATATACAAAAACTCAATGCAAAAGGAAATATCCTGTTCAACCGGTGAACAGTTAACGGTGAGAAAAACAGGCATGTTTATTCATGCTCTTTTTAGTAAGTGTCGTTACTATGTACGATCATGTGACACTCGGTTGGTACATGGCTCCCCCCCCCTAAAAATGACATCCTGTACATGCCTTGATATAGAGAGGCAAACCGAGGCGGGTCATCTGGCAGGATATAAGCAGGTTTTAGACGATCAATGGAGACCCAGTCTTCTTTACCACGAATGTTTAGTAGGAATGCTTTTGGACTGCGTCGGATCACAAGGAAAGGGCCCGTGTAAGGGGGCGTCAGCGGTGGCTTGCTAGTGTCGTTGCGCAGGAAGACGTGCGTTGCAGAGTGCAAGTCTGTCGGTATGTGATGCTTCGCTGGGGGCTTATAAGTCTGGCGGCATGGAGTAAATTTTCCCACGACGTGACGTATGCACTGGAGATCGTCGGAGGAGGTTGTAGAAGGAAAAAATTCGGCAGGGACGACCAACGGGTCGCCATACACCACTTCAGCTGCTGATACGTCGAGAGCATCTTTAGGAGTGGTCCTTAGTCCCAGGAGGACCCAGGGAAGCTGAGTAAACCAGTTGGAATCCTTGTAGCGGGACATCAAAGCTGCTTTGAGGGTGCGATGAAAACGTTCAATTATTCCATTGGCAGAGGGATTGTAGGCAGTTGTCTGATGTAGGGTGATGCCCAGGAGATTTGTTAATGATGTTCACAATTAAGAGGTGAAAGTGGTACCCCTGTCAGAAGTAATATGCTCAGGAATACCAAATCTTGCAATCCATCCTGAGAGTAAGGCAGATGAACAAGAGACGGACGTTGCAGTTTCCATAGGAATGGCTTCAGGCCAACGAGTGGAGCGGTCGATGACGGTAAACAGGTAACGATGTCCTTGTGATGTGGGTTGGGGGCCTACAACGTCGACGTGAATGTGTGCGAAACGACGCTGAGGTTAAGGAAAGGTGCCCACTCCTGAATCCGTGTGTCAATGTACTTTGGAAGTTTGGCAAGAAGTACAGGCGTTGACCCAATCCTTAGCATACTTAGAAATGCCGTGCCAAATGACCTTCGTCTTCAGTAGCTGTGCAGTAGAACGGCGCGAGGGATGTGAAAGGCCGTCAATGAAATCAAACACCTGCCGGCGCTTGGGAGCAGGAATCCAAGGTCACGGTCTACCAGTACTAACGTCACAGAGGAGGGTGGTATTGGAGTCTTCGAGGGGGAAGTCTTCCCAACGGAGGGACGTGCAGGATGTCCTACATGCTTGATACTCTGGATCCGGTCGTTGGGCTTCAGCCAAGGCGTTGTAATCCAATCCCAGTTGAACGGTAGCCAACGTGTTTTTGACAGGGCATCGGCAACTGGATTCATTTTCCGAGGGACATATTGAAGGGTGCAATTTTATTCAGCCACGGCGGAGAGATGTCGGCGTTGACGGGCGGAGCAGGCGTCAAACTGTCGAGTGCAGGCGTGCACCAGAGGCATGTGGTCTGTGTGAATGACGGATGGAAGGCAGTAAAGGGCTGTAGAAGTCGTTGGTTGGGGCGCAAGCGAGTGGTGGGTGGTGTGTGGCTTTTTCCCGCTTCGGCACGTCATGGGGTAGGCGTGTATGTCCTACGGCATTCACGTCAGCTTCGGTTGCCGTTGAATAAGCATCCTCTTCATCAGGAGTGGAGACGTTGATGGTGATCTTGGAGTGACTGTCCATAAGGGCGTCGGCTTTGGTCATCAAGTCTTTTATGGGTAAACTATCGACATCGGGTATGGCAGCGCGCACAGATTTGGGTAAACGGTGTATCCAAAGGGCACGAAGTAGGTTCACCTTATGAGGAGAACCGTCTGCGGCAGGTTGCAGGCGAGCGATACTGGTCATTTCCCTGAGGGCGAGCGAAGCCCTTTGGTCCCCCAACGGTTGTTGAGAGAGCTGAAAAAGCTTTGCTATACGGGCGGCTGGTGACGGCGAGTACTGCTGCAGGAGGTATGTTTTGAGGGCATCATACGCTATAGGGGTGTCTCCTTGTTCACTGTCGGATATTTTCGGGAAGGTGTCCTCGGGTATCGAGTTGACTTCCGGGGTCACCAATGTGACGAGCCGAGAGAAGGTTGTGACTCAAAGACAGGATGAAAGCAACTGAGTAGTTTTATTACAGAACACTCGCTTTTATATACAAAAAATCAATGCAACCGGAAATTTCCTGTTCAACTGGTTAACAGTTAACGGTGAGAAAAACAGGCATGTTTATTCAGGTTCTTTTTAGTGCGAGGAGAGAGCGAAGATACAAGCATAAAATATACTAAAAATGAAATGTCGTTACTATGTACGATCGTGTGACACACAGTTGGTACAGCCAGCAGATATATGTGTATATATCATGATCACCAGCTGTTGATAGTCCACTGCAGGACAAAGGCCTCAGAGAAGTCCTTCCACTCACGTCTTTTTATGGTATTCTTCTTAGTTCGTTAATTCATCATCTTTTCCTTCCCCTGCTTCTTTCACAATCTCTAGGGATCCATTCTGTTATTCTTAATATCCATCTATTGTCGGTCATTCTCATTATTTGTCCTGCCTATGTTCATTTCTTATTCTTCCATATTAGAATACCATTTACTTGAGTTTGCTCTCGTGTCCATGTTGCTCTTTTTCTGTCTCTTAGTGCTATCCCCATCATTGTTCTTTCCATAGCTCTTTGAGTTGTAATTAGCTAAGGTTCTAAGGGTTTAGTAAGGTTACATGTTTCCGATGCGCAAGTTAATACTGGTAGGCTTTGTAATATTTTAATGCTTTCACGAACAAAGGCAGTCCTTTACTGTCTTTCATTCACTATGGTTCGAGAAGGCTCCTCCCATTTCCTAGAAGTAGTAAGAAGAGCAACACCTTGTCTGTTTTGTCATGGGAACACCAGAGACATCTGACGAAAGATTTCCTTTGAGTGTCTGCGGTTTTTTATTTTATTCTAACTGTACAGGTAGTGGGTATAACAAGACTACAAAATTGTGGTAAGTTACAAAATAACTACTGAGTATAATCAGTAAGTGTTGCACTTTAAATCAAGATCTGTAAATGATCTTTATTTACGAAATGAGTTCACAATTTGTCATTAAACTTTTAGTGTTAGTTATACAAAAGATCAAAGTGGAATAATCTTAAAAGGTTTTTTTAAATAAGCTTTGTGTATTTTTTTTTTGGGGGGGGGGGGTTTATGTAATTTATTACTGTGATTTCAGTCTTGTACTTAGCTTTCGTTCATTTATGTAAATTGAAGATAGAGTGAGCTTGCTAACAAGACTAGCTGCTTCCTTGGCCCCCTTTTTATGTCAACAAATGGTTTGAATTTAAATTCCGATTAATTTAACAGTATTAAAGATAGAGTAGGCTGGCTAACAAGACTAGCTGCTTCCTTGGACGCCTTTTAATGTTAACAATTGGTTTGAATTTGAATTTTCACTAATTTAACAGTACACATGAAATAATCAACTGTAGTACGAAAAATTAACAAAAGTGAATAATGAATACGTATATGAAATAAATGTTGTAAGATATTTTTATATATTTTATTTCGCTTTATTTTTCTTACGTTCTGTATTGAAAACTGCACTTACCAACATTCGTAAAGAGGTGGCTGAAAGAGTATTGACACCAAGAACAATGATTGGCTTTTGCAAATTATTGTATTGGGCTTTCAAGTACTGCAACTTCTTTCTCTCAGAGTCACTGTCGAAAATAGTGGTTTTGAAGTAGCATTTTTAAAAAGAAAATAAGCTTAAGCAGGCTGCAGGTTCATTTCGATACAGAAAAATTAAATTTTAACACGCCTCAATGCAAAAGAAAGGAAAACCATCTTATTTCATGATTGAAATAAACATTGATATACTAACAAAATATATCGATATGGCATATCAAAGTATTAGGATAATTTTATATTTATTTAATTCATTTCGTAATCTATTTTATAGGGAATGAAACATCTTGATGAAAAAAAGTAAGGGACAACGATTATTTTTTTTTTTTTTTTTTTTTTTTTTTTTTTAATGAAATGAAAATCAATGCTGTTCTTAACCTTATAATAAATTTCTGCCCTATAAAAGAAGCATTAGAACTCTTATTCTCTTCATCATCTGAAGCCTTGGCAAAGCCAATGTTGGCATCTGTCCGTCTTAATGTAAACCTACAGCCAATTTCAGATAACGTTTTTCGTGAGCTATGTCAAGGATAAAATATATTCATCATAACATTCATATGCAATGAATTTGGAAGCAAGGTGTCATCATAGTACAAGGCTATATTTTCCCGTTAACTTTGCAATTCCCATGAGCTTTATAAACGCTCATCGTTGTGGCTGGCGAATGCAAATTATCATTAGCTGAAAACCCTGCTTTCAGGATGTCGTTTATTTACAAGTGTAGGCTACTGCTTGGCGTTGCTGCCGACTTGCATGGTTTAGTATCTCGTTTGGTAATGATTTATCATTCTTTTACCAAAGATAGTAGAGTGAAGAGAGGAAATTTATGATAAAGCCACCATATATCTTGCAATGTATGGTAGGAAGTATTAAGAACAAGAAAATTGTATGTGGTTAATAAAGATAGGAAAAGCGAACGATTTTTTAAAAAGTAGTTCTTTACATTCAGGTGTGATAGTGATGATTGCGGGCTTGCAAAAGAATGGAGGGTTTGTGTGTGGTTGGTATTTAGTGTGCTAGCAGTCTAGGGTAGCCACCTGGAGGGGGAGAAGGGGGAGGTTGAAGAGGGGGGGGGGGGTGGTCGTTGAGGGTTGGTTGGTTGTCCGCCTAGACAGGGAAGACCAGACAGAAATAAAGAACGCGGACCTTGTTTACAGTGATTCCTCTATCTGGGATGAATTATGCATCATAATTGCAACATATATAGCTGTGGCATGAGGTTTCTTTTAAGGAAAAGTAATTATCTGAAAGAAAGTCATTAGAATAGAGGAAAGAAAGATTTAGTGGAAGACCCAATTGAGTGGAGGCGCCCGCGTTAATGACTTAGCATCCCCGTCGGAAGGCCAAGATTAAATGGGGCGTGAGAGGTCGTCGCTGTCAAATTAGGCTCTTTATTGGATGGAATTATTGGGAATTAGTAGAAATTATTAGGCCCACAAAAAGGGAGATTGTTTCACAGACTAGGGTAAAGATATAAAAAGGGTAAGATTAGACGGTTTTTGGGAGGTGGGGTTTCATTCTAAATCCTCGAATTTATCACCCAGACGATTTTCTTTCTTTATTATAATAATTTGCTGATTAAAGGATCTCTTTTGATCTTCGTTTCGTTTGGTAGGCCTCGTTATATAAACTTTGTTTAGCCATGATATCCCCTCTCTCTCTCTCTCTCTCTCTCTCTCTCTCTCTCTCTCTCTCTCTCTCTCTCTCTCTCTTGTTCTTTATATATATACATATATACACACACACACACACACACACACATATATATATATATATATATATATATATATATATATATATATATATATACACACGTGTGTGTGTGTGTGTACGCACACATAAATACAACAACAACAACAACACGTGCAGCTATTACTACCTCACTGCACTACAAAGGCTTAAAAAATGTGTTAATGTATGACTGGTGTTTGGCCAATTTTTATCTCTATGCTGGTTAGTACGGATTGATGATAATGTGTGTGTATATATATATATATATATATATATATATATATATATATATATATATATATATATATATATGTATATATATATATATATATATATATGTATATATATATATATATATATATATATATATATATATATATATATGTATATATATATGTATATATATATGTATATATATATATATATATATATATATATATATATATATATATATATATATATATATATATATATATATACATACATATATATACATATATACATATATATATACATATATATATATATATATATATATATATATACATATATATATATATATATATATATATATATATATGTACATATATATATATATATATATATATATATATATATGTACATATATATATATATATATATATATATATATATATATATATATATATATATGTATGTATATATATATGTATGTATATATATATATATATATATATATATATATATATATGTATATATATATATGTATATATATATATGTATATATATATATATATATATATATATATATATATATATAGCACCTATATGTCTACATATGTATGCGTGCATGCATGTTTATGTATGCTTGTAAGTATGCATATATAAATCATTTTGAAGTACCTAATCGCACAAACGTAAACAAATATTGCTCGATCACTTTGCATCGATTTTCCAAAATCTTCATCGCAATCGCCGTAAACACGAAGGGCACTCACTACCTTTTGTTTCGAGAACATCAGTCCCTCGACGAACGTGGACGGAAGGGCCCCAGTAGACGATGCTCGCTGCCTCAAGCCCATCAATCATCATGAACGTCTGCGAACGACGACTCAAAGAGAAACGATTAAATAATGATTTGTGTTTATTCTTGTTAGGTGTGGGTCACTTTTAAACCTTAGGTAGATGGTGTTCATAGTCTTATAAGTTTTTTTTTTTAGATAATATATGTTCTCTTCGTGGGTATATATATATATATATATATATATATATATATATATATATATATATATATATATATATATGTATATATGTATATATATGTATATATTTTTATATATTTGTATTTATATAAAAGCATATATAAATATACAAATTATACATAAGAATGAATTAATAATCACAATTAAATGTGAATATATATATATATGAATACATCTGTTAAAATTATATACCATATATATATATATATATATATATATATATATATATATATATATATATGTATTATTTATATTTATTTGTATATATATATATATATATATATATATATATATATATATATATATATATATACACCGGTATGTAATACTGTAAATGTATAAACAGTATAAGGTTGTGTATGTAATTAGTAATTCTGGTCTGCGCAATTTGTTATTCTTATGTCTGTCTACGAACATACAAGGCATTCATTGTGGACACTCCTCCCAGTCCTCCTCACTCCCCGTCTTCCTCATTTTCTACCTTCATCCTCAACCTTCTTCCTTCCCCATGTTCCCCACCCTCCCTCCCACAATAAAATCATTATTCACAATTTGTCGTTGTATTCAAGGGTCGATGAAGTCCAAAGAATGGTCTTGTACGAAACTCAGTGACATCTGGTGGCTAAAATGAGGTACTAGGTTGTTTCGGCTTATCTTTCCCTTAGTTGGGGTATCGGCGTCCCTTTCATGCCCTCCTCTTGCTCCTTAAGCCCTTGGTTGGATAGTTTGGGGTATGGGGAGAGGAGAAGAAGAAGAAGAAGAAGAAGAAGAAGAAGAAGAAGAAGAAGAAGAAGAAGAAGAAGAAGAAGGTGAGTTTAATTCTAACTCACTGACCAAAAGAGGAAAAGGCCCAGCAGAGAAGACTGTGAGGAACCTTGCCGTGGAAATTCCTCGCTTATTTTATTTTTAGGATTCGTATCAATAAATATTTCTCTATAACAGTATATTTCATTGTGATAATCATGTCGTGTTGTATCAAGATATTTTGGCTACATTTTCAACAACAATAAATCCAGTTGGTTTTGTTATTTCATGAAATAACAAAATATGACAATATTAATCTCTCTTTTGAGGAAGTCTTATTTTTCCTCAAGTTTTGGTCTTCTTTTATACGCAGAAATTATATGAGAGAGAGAGAGAGAGAGAGAGAGAGAGAGAGAGAGAGAGAGAGAGAGAGAGAGAGAGAGAGAGAGAAGAGAGTTGGTAAGAGGGATTTTTGAAGATAATGTATAAGAATTTAATTATTTAATTAATGTCGGGTACAAAATGAGATCTGTGAAATATTTTCTCTTGCATTTCTTTCCGGTTTGTTAGGTTTTAAATTTTGATAGTTGTAAGCTCGCGCTGTAAGCTAAAACTTTAGAAAAGCCTCTTGAAATCTAATTACTGTCTGATGAGATCATAGTGTGGGGTAGATGGAGATGGTTTGTGTAAGGTCTTCGCCGTCCTCAGGAGACATTAGTTCACCAACTTTTAAATGGAATCCACAAGGTACTAGAAGAGTTAGAAGACACATACCCATATGGCTAAAGTCTATGAAGCGTGACGTAGGAAATGATAAATGAAGAAGTGTTG
>NC_090733.1:159997663-160000163 GCF_036898095.1 Palaemon carinicauda | reverse complement strand
TTAAAAATCAGAATAAAAGACTTTATAAATGAGAATTAAAATCAACATGAATAATAGATTTGAATAACTGGGAAATTTCTAAGCCATGATTTTATTTTACAATTCTAATGATTTGTTAGGTGCCATTAAAGTATTTATTATTGGATAAAATTTTACTGAAAGGTCAGTAGCCTCTAGAGAGAGAGAGAGAGAGAGAGAGAGGAGAGAGAGAGAGAGAGAGAGAGAGAGAGAGAGAGAGAGAGAGACCAAAGCTTCAAAAATGATAATAGAAGTAAATTTCACCCGACGCGAGTTGACCCCATATGATAGGAAATTGAGGTCAATCCGCCAGGACAACACTGAGTTGAAAGGGAAAAGAGGAAAACTTTATAAATGGCTCTTTTCCATCTATTTGTCTTTTGTGTTTGTGTGTATAGGAAAATAGAGAAGACCGCTCACTTCAACAGCAAAGAGAGAGAGAGAAAAAGAATATGAGAACGTTTTAAGTCGTCCGCTTATTTACTCTTCATTATTAGTTCCTCTTATTTTAATAGATTTTTACTAATTGAATTTTATACTGAAGGTCTTGGTATGTCAATTTTCGTTTAGTTACGAATAATGACAATGATAACATATAGTATCGCAGGTAATAGTTAATCGTCACTCCATTTTCTGGTAATAAAATTTTCACCAGATTGTGCAACTTCTCTCTTCTCTCTTCCGATCGTTAAAGGATTGGCGCGGCTGATTTGACATGAAATGAGACATATTTTAAACTATGAAATAAGACTTATTTTTACACGAAATAAAACTGTTATCACATCGATTACAAGAGAAAACATGGAACCCCGTCATCTTGGTGATGGCGTCATCACGATCACCTTCATTATCATAATGACGGTTTTAATCGTTCCGTTGGGTATGTGAGCCTCACTGTGACCCACTGCCGGTCTCTTCCGACTCTGAAGACCTGGCGTGAGTTATAATGACAGTTATATAAACATGAGTTTACGGAACACACTCATTGAAAAGGTAGGTTTCTCATTGTAATGTTATTTATATTATCTATGTAATACTTGTAACTTTGTTTCTCTTTGTAATGTTATTAAATAGGATTACGGCTCTAGCAGATAGCAGAATCAACATGGCTTCCTTCATGCAAAGTACAACGTTCCAAATACACACCTTTTTTTGATGTCCATACGTATATACATTCGGTTTATTTGACAGCATTTATGAAGCGTTTTTGTCGTGTCAGGTAAAAGTGCCATCGGATCTTTGCTCTTAGTTGCGTGAGTTTTTGGAAAAGAATAAAAGAACAAAGTTTAAAACTTTCGAGTTTTGGATAAGGAAGAAAAATTTCGTTGATTTATAACAAGACGGAGTTTAATACAACGTTTTCAAAACAACAGGTTTTGTTAGTTTTTAATTCGGGCTTTGGCGTCGAATCTAAGATGGGTATCAGTGCTGCCTTTCAAGCGCACACAATTAACGTAAAATATAATGTGTATGTTCAATCAGCTGTTCAAGCACTGTACGAACAACTGTATCCTAATCATATTTATATGATGAAATTAATATCAACACATTTGTATCCATTATCACTCACCCTTTTCATATGAAAATGCACAATTCGACATCTGACGAGATGAAAAAACAACGCATTTATTGAAATAAACTCCTCTATTTGAATATTCCCCACCAAACCAGCAACACTAGTTCAGTAAAGGGTTTCGAACTTTTAAACCCAAGGCAGATTCTTTCTCTTTTTCACTTTTATTCTGTGTTTCCATCAAGCTTGGGTTTTCACGGTTCCGTTTGCACAATCACCGTCGTATATCAGGAAACAGCGCCGGTGAAATGGGTCCGGAATCAAATTTCTTTATGAGAACAACTACTGTATTGTTGGGTTTTGGTCTCCCATTTTGACGAAGCCCATCGTATCCCTTTCAGTCTGTGTACAGAGTTTTTCCTGGCATGTGTAAATATGTGCTGATGTGATGCAGGTTCATATGTATGTATGTATATATATATATATATATATATATATATATTATATATATATATATATATATATATATATATATATATATATATATATATGTATATACACACACACACGCTATTTTGTGCTTATGCATATAAAATGAATGCGCACAGTTGCTGCACAGACTTTTCAAGATCAACGCTTGAATAAAAACCTCATGATTTTTGCCGTTCATCTAACTTGAAAAGAATTAATTCTTGCCATAGTTTCCGCCATGTTGAAACAAACTATCATGAGCTCGTTTGAAGATAAAAAAAAAACCTCTTAACTTGCGGTCAACTTACACTTCGCTGAACCTTTTCCGAGAGGCTGCAACGGAGTATCCATCATTCAATGATTAATTCCGCCGCCAAGCTTTAAACCATTTTGTAAAACTCTTTGGACAAAAAAGCCGAGAGATCAGGCAATTTGGATTTCCAAATGTTTCTCCTGGGTCACCTCGAGATGACCTCATCTCGCCTGGGAGAGGTCATC
>NC_090733.1:159987161-159989661 GCF_036898095.1 Palaemon carinicauda | reverse complement strand
AATATTCAAGAGAAGGTATAAATGGCCTTTTAAGCAGTTTTAAGTACAAATGCATTTGCAAAATGGGTGGATACTTGGTGTAGCTGGGTGTCAGCGTTAATAAAAGTGCATGAATTTTTTTTGTCTTCTTTTGGCCACGTAGTACTTTTCATCTCTCTCTCTCTCTCTCTCTCTCTCTCTCTCTCTCTCTCTCTCTCTCTCTCTCTCTCTCTCTATTAATTCGTTTATTCCCGTATCAACGACGATAGAAAGAGAATTGTAATATAGACATTAGAAACAATAGAAAAAACAAAGAACAACAACAACAACAACAAGAATAGCAGCAAAAGTGACAGCTTAGTAAAAACAACATAAGTCTTATCAAGGCGTCCATCGCGCCTCCTTGTCTTTCCATTCTTCTTCTTTTTCTTCTTCTAGACTATGAATGGCAGCTGGTGACACGGCTGTAGAGAAGACGCATTCTGACGAGCGATAGTGATGATGGTGACGGATATATTAGGCCACGGAGAGGAGATGATAGTGACATTTGGAGGTTTAAGTCGTCCGACACATTACACTTGGCTTTGACGTATATTGTTTTTGTTGCTGTTGTTGCTACTGCTTCTGCTCTCTGTTTTTTTTCTCTCTCTCTTTCTTGAGTTCTTGTCGCTGTCACGGGAAGGAAATAGAAAATGACTTGGTAAATAATGTGGCATTCTGTCGCGTCTTCCCTTTCAGTAGTGGTGTGTCAAGAAAAGAATACTATTTAATTTACGCACACACACATATATATATATATATATATATATATATATATATATACATATATATATATATATATACATATATACAGTATATATATATATATATATATATATATATATATATATACACAGTATATATACTGTATATATATACATATATATATGTACTTATATGCATACACATACATATACATTTATATATATATATATATATATATATATATATATATATATATATGTGTGTGTGTGTGTAAGACAAGCAAGGAGATTTATGTAAATTTAGTCATTCAACAAAATGCATGCAATTTGCCTGACCTGTTTACAAGCAAAAGGCATCTATATATATATATATATATATATATATATATATATATATATATATATATATATATATATAAGACAAGCAAGGAGATTTATGTAAACTTAGTCATTCAACAAAATGCATGCAATTTGCCTGACCTGTTTACAAGCATAAGGCATCTGAAACGCATTTAAAAGACGGTTCCTTTCTTTGAGAAAATAAGAGAGGCTGATTAAAAGTTCAATTTGAGTAATCGTCGAATAATTATTATCCGGCAAACAACTAACCTGCAGATAATATCCAAAGTATCTTCGGCTGCATAGAAAAGACCGAGAAATGAGCATTATAAGTATTAGTGAGACTTATGTCTCGACACAGAAGCCAACGCTCAAGGGTCTCTGATTTCCTTGATGTAAAACCACAAAGAAGAAGTAGATTAGCGCGCAGTCTGCAATAAAGTGAGGATGTAATGTCTCTTGGGAGGAAAAAATAGATTTCTTTTTTAGCCACCTGGGTGACGAGGAGCAGGAGGGGGTTTAAATATGAAGGCAATGAATATGGACGCAATTTGTCACCTTTTGAGATACTATGGCGAGACTAATATCGGAACAAAAAGAGCGAGGAGATGTAGGAACGAAAGACGGTGAAGCGAAGTGGAAGGAGGAAGATTAAGAAAATATGGGGATGTGCTGAATGGAAGAGTAAGGGATTTATTTTTGGAAAAGGGAACTAGGAACAGAAACTCCAAAGATAAATCAGGACTGATTAGAGAGAGAGAGAGAGAGAGAGAGAGAGAGAGAGAGAGAGAGAGAGAGAGAGAGAGAGAGAGAGAGATGGGTTTGGGAGCGGACAGTATTTGGATAAAATAAAGTCAGGCCATATAGATTAATAGATATGAGTTAAAATCGTAAGTAAACAAAAAAGAAAAAATACTAAGAAAGAGAATTTCCCCGCAACTTAAAACTATATTTCTTGCAATGTTTAAGCGCGCTTCTTGCTCATCTTAACTGTGGGTTTTCTTTGCGAGAAAAAATGTGGAAATTTTGCATTCATTCTGATGTAATGTAAATGACATGAAAGAATATTATATTCATTCTGATGTAATTTAAATGATATGAAAAATACTATATTCATTCTGATGTAATTTAAATGATATGAAAAATACTATATTCATTCTGATGTAATTTAAATGATATGAAAAATACTATATTCATTCTGATGTAATTTAAATGATATGAAAAATACTATATTCATTCTGATGTAATTTAAATGATATGAAAAATACTATATTCATTCTGATGTAATTTAAATGATATGAAAAATACTATATTTTACTATTTACTTTACAAAATTTGGCGTCGTATCACGTCTGTGCGTATATATACTGCGTTATTCATATTGCGTTATCTGTTAATAAGATATCTCTGAATAGATAAATTTTTACACAAGGCACTAG